>NW_028274814.1:59955050-60262217 GCF_037043125.1 Eumetopias jubatus
TTCACCCACTGATGGTCTGTAGTCTACAGATGACTCTGAGAGTAAAGGCTTGAAGTATGTCACAATATATACTTTTTCCAACCCATCCCACTGTTTTTGATTAGTTCTCACAAGAAGAAAACTCTTTTTGTGAAGTCTGTACTAAAAGCAATGAACTGTTTCATGTAAAGTAACACTGGGTGATTTTGGTAATAGGTTGTGCCTTTGGGGTCTTATAAATTGTGAGCAAAGATTTTCTGAAGTTCAGAGAAAAGAAGCTCCAGTTGTGTAAATAATGACAAAGTTTAGTTCTAGTAGAAATGAAATTTCACAAATAAATGCAGTTCCTTACACACAAAGAGTACACTCATCATGGCACAACAATTTTGGAGGTGTGGGCGTCACACTCTAAGAAGGAAGAACACTGACAGATAAGATGCTAAATAAAACCAAGCATATGTGGGATCTGAAAGGAGGACTACACACACGCACACATGCACACACAAAAGGAATGTAAAGAAAAAAGCATAAAGGGGGAGGAAAGGAAGAATAAATAAACCACATAAAAGAAAACGAAAATCTTAGAAAATTATGAAACTTTGGCCAAGGGAGTCCTCACTTAGAATCTGTCTTCAGCACACATTCACATTTATTGTAGAAATAAAACAAGTCTGCAAACGCCATGTTAAAATGCCTCTCCTCATTTTATGTTGGTTACAGTTTGCAACTTCATCCATATCAATTTAGAAAAATCTTTCTTTCTTTTCGAACAGTAATTCTCGAGGTAGAAAATGGCCTACCCACAATTTATTTAGGGAAATTTATATAAATAAAATCAAAGCAACTACCTCTCCCAGGATTTTTATGAAGGCTGGATTTGTTGTTTTTGTTGTCAACTACATATCCTAAATTTCCAGAATTCTGCAGGTCTGAATCCTATTTTTTCAGTACATAAAAGCATCCTGGGAAAGCAACACTGGAAACTATATAATGTTTCCAGCATGCCTAAAGTAACTAATGTTTCTAACCAGACAAGATGTGATAACGACAATAACTGGTACAATTCCAAGTCGGTTATAATTCATGAAGTACTTTCATATGCATTACCTCATTTGTTTCCTTCAACAACCCTCTGATGAAAGTAGGGCAGTCAGCGTTGCGAACTGAAGGCAGATATGCATTATATTAACACAGTCATTATAGCAACTTAAAGGCAAGAAAATATAATGTTTTTACAATTAAAATAATACGGTAGATGTTCAGTTTTATGCAAGAAATTCTTATTTAAAATTTTAAAAATGCATCCTGATTCTTGGGTTTGGAAATTCTACCCTTGAGGTAACATGCTAAAGTTGGAAGACTGGAGGGACCAGGGAAGGTGTTGAAAGGCATCCGTCATTTTTCTTTCACCAAAGCCCTCTAACATGAACTATGTGTGGGGAGGGGGAATAGGGTTGTGGAACAGAAGATCCGAAATTAAGCTGCCCCCATCTTGAGCCTATCATAAGAAATAAGAACTCTCTCTCCCATGCCAATTCCATACACTTAGAAAAGGTGCTGGTCTCCATTGTGCCGACACACAAAGAACCAGTTTTAGTTTTGAATTGTGGAAAATTATTCATAGATCAATCCAGTTCACTTTTCACTTTGCCTACAGGGTGGGGGAGAATTATTGTCTATGGCCACTAATGCATAAATAACACCGACATATTTCCTTAGAGAAATGTGAAACATTAGAGCCATTTAAAAGATTAACGTGAATATAAAGTTTTCATTCTGTGTGTATCTTAGTTTTCTATCCTGGAGTTTAAAATATCTAGTTTTGTGACATAAGACAAAACTTTAACCTCTAAGTCACAGAGAGAACGGAAAGTAACGATCTCAAAGATTAAATAATGAGGAGAAGTTTGGAGAAGACAGGATGATGAGATGAATAGGGAGGTCAAAGAAGAGTCCGAGTAGGATATGAAGAAAAGAGAATGTTAAAACCGGAGGAAAAAGACAAATAAAGCCAAAAAGCCCCTCAGTTTTTAGGGGAGTGTTAGTTAGCAAAGGCTGCAACATGTCAATCAGTAGTTACCTGTCCTACACAGTTAAGATAAACAATCACCTATTATGCATCAAGCCCATTAAGAAACAGACAGGCACAGGTAATTAAACTAAGGACCTTCATTCACGCACTCTTGTGGAAGACAGGAGGGAAGTACACAATAGTGATAACGGGGGAAGAACTAATATAGGTGTGACTTAATGCCAACAGTGTAGACTAAGCCAAATTCCGACAAAAGTGTTCAGAGAAGGTGTTGAGCCTTAAAGGGGAATAAAATACACCGGGTAGCTAAGACAGGGAATGACCTGCTAGACAGAAGAAACCACATATGAAAAAGTAGAGTAGTATTAAAAACACAGTGTTGAGAGAACCGCATGCAGTTTGCTAAGATAGCATAAGAACATGTGCCTTAGAAAAGTGGTGAAAATAACATCAAGGGACAAAAGGGGTTGAGTCAGACTATATATGGTCTCATATTCAAGGCCAAGTAGTTTGGTGGAGGATGGTAATTTTGTTCCAATTCTAGTTCCTCCACATAGTAAGAACATAAGCAAGGTACCGAGCTTCTGGGGGCTCCTGGGTGGCTCAGGAGGTTAAGCGTCTGATTCTCGATTTCGGTTCAGGTCATGATCTCAGAGTCCTGGGATCGAGCCTCTTTTCTTTTCTCTTTTCTCATTCTCTTTTCCTCTCCCTCCTCCCTCCCTCTCTCTCAAAAAAAAAAATAAATAAATAAAAAATAAAGTTACTAAGCCCGATGCTAACCTCAGAGTTTTTGAGGATTAAATGAAGTAGCTCACACAATATCTGGCAGAAGAGTCCTATCTTTGTTAAGGTCTTTGCTCTCCCATCCCCAAGACAGCCATGGGGCAATGCTCAGGAAGTAAAAGCATCCTTTCAACAAATATTCTGAATATTTACTGTGTGCACTACCCTCACCTTTAAAGAGTTTAATGTAGGGGATGAACTGACAAATATATGGACAATTATATTGCAGCACAGTTAGGGTCACAATGGAGGCAAATAACAGTACTTAAAAGATGACAAAGTTAAAAACAGTGAGTACTCTTTCTAACAACTGAGACTTGGAGAGAAGAGGAACAGAACTACACACAGATGTGATGGGAATCGAGAAAAAATCTGTTTCGTTTGTTGTGTTTCTAGAAGGAACAGACGTAAATTTCCCTATAAGTTGAAATGGCCATTGCAAAGAGATACTGAACACAGCACTGATGTTAATATAGAAAAGTTAAAGTAAGAGGGCTGCTATAATATTGTATCTAAAAGAATTCTAAGTGAGGTATTTAAAGTCTCATCAAGGTAAAAATTATTCTCACCTGTGCTGTTAATGACCCAAAATTTGAATGAAAATCAAGTTAAGGTCTGAGTCTGACCCAATAAACTTAAATGCTGATCTATATTTATAGATCATCCCTAGCTACTGGAACTTGGGAACTCAGGGCTTCTGTGGATACCTATCTATCTTGGCTTTATTAGGTAAATTAAGATATCTCGTTGCCTCAGATTGGATCAAACTTAAGGAACAGTGAAATACTCTTCAAAACCAAGGTAGTAACTTTATTTCTAAAAGACCAAGAAAAGGAGAAAAAAGAATGAATGTATGTTGCAACTGAACAAGAAAACAAAGGAACCTGTGCCGTAAGATGTGGACTGGATTCTCATTTGGCTTTAACACCAACTGCTGTGGGATCTCAGGCACATCTCTGCCTCCATCAGTCTTTGGCTTGCTCGCTCGCTCTCTCTCTGTCTCTCTGTCTCTGTCTCTCTCAAAAATGAGGGTAGACATATCCTAAAATATGTCTACATTTCATTCCAATTCCGAATTTCTATTATTCGACAACTATTTTGCTCCCAGACATAATAAAACCTACAAGTTTTTATTAAGATACTCCCCAAGGCATTTTTTTTTTTTTTTTAGCACTTTAAACTCAAAACAGTTCAAACTGAGCTGATCTTCAATTAAAACTTTCTGGAAATTTGATCACCACTGAGGCATCAGGAACTTACTTTGGCAGATAATTATTAAGTACTACTTTATTGTTTCATATTTCAAAGGAATTTAGGCACACATGGGCTAAAGAGTAACATTAAACTATTACTGGCAAAATTCCTAATTGGAAGAAACAGTATAACTAGTGGTTAACAGCATGGATTATAGTTTAAGTTGACTTCAGTTTGAATAATGACCCTGATACTTAGTCACACTGTGACATATTTAATCATGTTTTCTCATCTGAAAATGGAGATGATAAGAATAAGAATATTTAGTTCATGTAAGTGGCACTTCCTGAAATTGGGACGGCTATACATAGCAGCCTTAGCTATAAGGTTTATGTAGAGATTAAATGAAGTGTTTCATATAAATTATGTAACACTACAGTTAACACATGATATGCACTTAATATATGTTACATTTCCCCCACCAATACATCATTATTTAATCAATGTTTTGATGCAGCCATTACGTGTCCCATACTATAATATTAAACCTTGTTATTCTGAACCTCTGATAGTTAAAGACTAACCGATAGGGCTTAGGTATTACCAAGTATAATGTACCTACATTGCGTAGGGCAGATATTTTGAGCTGTGAATTTACTATGAAGTTTGGCATTCCATGTTGGTTAAGAGACACTGGACAAATGAGTCTTTCATGCCAGACTTTTTTGAATAACGATAGGCAACAATTCTGATGGTGGAAAAAGATACAAATGAAAATGCATTAATATATTTTTCTCCTATTTATAACTTTTGAAATATCCTAATTGCTTGAAAAACTAAGCTAGTTGGAATAAAAGAGAGCCATTTTTTCTTCAATTCATAAGCAAATCTAATTTTCTTTCTAACCATTTCACCTATGTGGCCTCCTTTTGTATGACACACCATTCTCTTCTAACTTCTGAATTTTTGTTAGTTTGCTGTTGGCAGGGATAAGGTCGGAAATAATAAAGATTTTCTACTGAAATCTGCTTTCCCCCCTCAATGAGAGGAAGCAAAGGCATGAATATGGCACCCTCGTAATGATTTAGCTGGGGCTTAATGAAATTTTCATTACAACCTGCTGTTCATTTTAATGGCCTTTGAAAAACAATGGAAAAAATAGCTTGGGGGAAGAAAGGATTTTTCTGTGGCATATATTTGTGAGCTTAACATTTAGTTCCATTCACCCCTCTCTGATCGCCTCATCCCCATATTGCTCTTCTCATCACAAAGCTGTTACCATGTTTTGTAGTTTTTGAGTATAAGTTCTGCAGTTCTTTTGTTAAATTTTATTCCTATTTTATTCTTTTGATGCTATAATACATCACAGAGCTATGATCATTTTTTGTACTATATACAGTGTCATTGTCCTAATGCTTAGATGCCATTCTCATGCCCAACCACACCGTATGATTTAATGGAGTATTTAAAGCCAATGTAACTTTCTACTTACTGTTGGGACTTTTACACACCTGCCTGGATGTATTTCCCCATTTTTCTCCTCTTTGCAGTTAAATAAACTATTGTCAACATTCTATTGATTTTCTGCTTTTCTATATTTTTTCTTAACATCACTTTATTGAAATACATAAATTGCTGCTTGACATATCTCTCAATTGTTGCAGTCATTAAATAAACATTCTTGCCATAGCAAATTTATCAGTAAAAGTGAGTGCATTTACATTTCTGTGTACTCGAAGCACATGTCTAGGAATCTTGTGTACATAAACATAAATGCATCTTATGGTTCTGTTTGTATATAAAGTATCTTTCTGGAACTCAGGCTTTTACATGTTAGCCATGTTCAATTTATATTCCTGTCTTCCATCAAGACTATCTCTGTATTTTCTCAATGTCTTTATATTATTCACTAGCAAGTCACTCTTGAGCTGAGCTTTTAATATATCCATAGGAGGCAAAGTACAAAAAAACTTGTGGGAAATACAATAATGAAAACAGTATAATGTCCACATTTAACAGTGATGTTTCTTCATGTCAACTCTTCCTGTTGTGGATGCTCTATGTCTGTCTGCTCTTCTGCTTGTGTACCTGTTGCTAGATATTATACTTTTCTCCTAAGTTCCAATACATCTAAATGGGAGGCACTGCCTGCTGCCTTCTTTCCTTTTGGGAGTTATTCATTTAGAGCTGTCCTGTCATGTACCTCCAAATTTAGAGTCTGTGCAACTACTTGGAAGCCAACACGACACACTGGAGAAATACCAAGGTCACATACCAAATTTCCATGGAGAACATCATCTAAAGGTAACCCCCCCAAAAAGAAACCCAAACTACTTTGTAATCCAATATGTAGCACTACAGTGATAGTTCTTCCTATACCTTAGATCTGGACCACAAACACATCTCCAACAAAAATTAAACAATAACATGTGAGGGAAACACTTCCCAACTCATTCTATGAATCCAGCATTATCTTATTGGAAAAATCAGATAAAGACATTGCATTTAAAAAAAAACCACTACAGGACAATATCTCTCAGGAACATGGATGCTACAATCCTTAATGAAGTACTGGCAAATTGAATCCAATATTACATATATTATAAACCACAACTAAGTGGAATTTACCCAGTTTGCAAGGTTGTTCAACATTCACAAATCTCATCATATGAGCACACTAAAGGAGCTAGAGAGCATTATGCTAAGCAAAATAAGTCAGTCAGAGAAAGACAAACGCCATATGATTTCACTCATATGTAGAATTTAAGAAACAAAACAAATAAGTAAAGGGAAAAAAAATAGAGGCAAACCAAGAAACATACTCTTAACTAGAAAGAATAAACTGATAGTTACCAGAGCAGAGGTGGGTCAGGGATGGATTAAATAGGTGATGGGGATGAAGGAGTGCACTTGCTGTGATGAGCACTGGGTAATTGTATGGAAGTGTAGAATCACTATATTGTACACCTGAAACTAATATTATGCCATATGTCAACTAACTGGAATTTAAAATAAAAACTTAGAAGAGTACATCATATCAAGAGATGAAAACTTTTGACAAATTTTAACAGCTATTCATGGTGAAAACTCTCAGCAAACTAGAAATAGAAGGGAATTTCCTCAACTTGATAAAGAACATCTACATAAACCCTACAGCTAATATATTTAATGATGATAACTTGAAGCTTTCTCCTTACAATCAAGAACAAGGCAAAGATGTCCTGTTTTACCACTTTCTTATTCAACACTGTACTGGAGAAGCCAGCTAATGCAATAAGAGAAGAAAAGGAAATAAAAAGTATATATCTTGTGAATGAAGAAATAAAACTATCTTCATTCACAGATAATAGGATTGTCTATACAGAAAATGTAAACAATACACAAAAACTGGAGATAATAACCAAGTAGAGCAAGGTCACAGGATACAAGGTTAATATGCAAAGGCCAACTGCTTCCCTTTATACGAGCAATGAACAATTGGAATTTGAAATTAAAAATACAATATTATGAGGGGCGCCTGGGTGGTACACTCTTGGTTTCAGCTCAGGTTGTGATCTAGGTTCGTGAGATCGAGCCCCAAGTCAGGTTCCATGCTCGGTGCGGATTCTGCTTAAGACTCTTGCTCCCTATCCCTCTGCCCCTCCCCACCATGCTCTCTCTCTCTCTCTCTCTCAAATAAACAAATAAATACATCATTTTAATAAAATACAATATAATGAAAATGCTGTGCATAAATGTAATAAAATATGTACAGGATCTATACACAGAAAACTATGAAACTCAAAAGAAATCAAAGAAAATCTTAACAAATAGAGAAATATTTTGTGTTCATGGATAGAAAGACTGAATACTCTTAAGATGTCAGTTCTTCCCAACTTCCCAGGACGTAATTGTGTAGATATCAAGATTAATCCTGAAGTCTACAGGGAAAGGCAAAAGAGCCAGGGTAACCAACATAACACTGAAGTAAAAGGACAAAGTGGGAGGAGTGACACTACCCAGCTTTCAAGTGATAGCAATTAAGACAGCAAGGTGTTGGAAAAAAGAATAGACAAATTGATCAGTGGAACGGAACACAGAGGACAGAAATAGACCCACACAGATACAGTCAACTAATCTTTGGTGAAGGAACAAAGGAAATTCAATGGAAATATGATAGTCTTTTCAACAAATGGTACTAGAACAACTGGACATCTTATCTACAAAAACACAAATTAGAACTTAACCTTAAACCTTTTTAGAACTTAAACCTTTTACAGAACTTAAACCTTTTGCAAAAATTAACCCAAAACAGATCACAGACCTAAATTGTAAAATGCAAAACTACACAACTTCTAGAAAATAACAGCAGAGAAAATCTAAATGGCATTGGGCTAGGCAATGTATGCTTAGCTACAACATCAAAAGTATGATCAAAGCAAGAAAAGAGGTAAGTTGGACTTTATTAAAATTAAAACACGCTCTGCAAAAGAAAATGTTAAAAGAAAAAAAAAATACAAGCCACAACTTGAAAGAGAATATTGGCAAAACACATACCTGATAAAGGACTTGCATCCAAAATACACAAAAAACTCTTAAAACTCAACAATTAAAAAAACCCTCAATTAATAAATGAGCAAACGATGTAAACAGACACAAAGATATACAAATGGCAAAGACACATATGAAAAGATGCTCCACATTATATGTCATCAGGAACAACAAATTAAAACAATGCGATGCCACTACAAACCAATCTGAATGGATAAAATCCAAAAAACTGACAATATCAAATGCTTGTGAGGATATGGAGCAATAAGAACTTACGTTTGTTGCTGCTGGGAATGCAAAATCTCACAGCCACTTTGGAAGACAGCTTGGCAGTTTTGTTTTGTTTTGTTTTGTTTTGTTTTGTTTTTTCATAAAACTAAGCATAATCTTACCATACATTCACACTCCTAGGTATTTACCCAGCTGAGTTGGAAACTTATGTCTACACAAAAACCTTCACATAAATATTTATAAAAGCTTTATTCTTAATAACTAAAAACTTGAAACAACTAAGATGTCCTTTGATAGGTGAATGGATAAACTGTGATACCTTCATACAATGGGACTTTATTCAGTACTAAAAAGAAATGAGCCATGAACAGACATGAAGGAAACTTCAATGCACATTGATATGTTAAAGAAGCCAGTTTGAAAGACTACATGCTGTATGATTCCAATGATATGACATTCTGGAAAAGGCAAAACTACAGAGATAGTAGAAAGATCAACGACTGCCTGGAATTCTAGGGAAAGAGGGAGGGATGAATAAATGAAGCACAGGGGATTTTTAAGGTTATCAAACAATTGTTGTGAATGATACCACAATGGTGGATAAGTGGCAATGTGCATTTGTCAAAAAATGTAGAAATGTACAACATAAAGCTTGAGTCTTGATGTAAGAAGATTCTGTAAGATAATTGAGTAATTTGAGAGATGCTGGGAAAAACTACAGAAAGAATTTAATCATATTACAAATATATGGAAAAACCTCACTGAATAGGGTGGAGGAAAAATTACCTAAGTAATTTTGGAAATGAATGGAATCTGTAAAAATAAGGCAAAAAGAGCTGCATGTCAGTACTATACCCTATTGATAAAGATGTTTCCCATGGTATTATCAGTTAAGAATTCTGATACTCGTTTGCATGTGCAAACAATGAATTATGGAACACTACATCAAAAACTAATGATGTAATGTATGGTGATTAACATAACATAATAAAAAAGATATTATTGTATATAAAATTTTATATCCTGCCTTTTCTCTTAGCATTTGACCATGAACATTTTCCCACTGAATAAAAGTCATTTCTAAAACATCACTAAAAAAAAAAAAGAAAGAATTCTGATACTGTTGTACATATACACTGGAATTGAACAATAAGTAAATGGATGGCGGATGGTCAGGTCAAGGTTACTCATAGTTGGGGTGGGAATATACACATCGACAAGGAATGAGGCTGGAATGATCCATGTGGAAATAGTTGCAGACAGTAGTAAGAACTCATGTTTAGCTGAATATATAGACAACTAGACATAGAAATATTTATAGATATGTATGTATACAGGCTAGTACACACATATATTTCTTCATTTTGTCAGGTAAGAGGCCCTAAAATAAATAATGCCTTACGAGCAAAGAGCACACTTTCTATCCAGATCTTTCTTTCTTTTTTTTTTAAATTTTATTTATTTATTTGACAGAGACAGAGAGAGAGATAGAGTACAAGCAGGGAGAGAGGTCAAAGGGAGAAGCAGACTCCCCGCTGAGCAGGGAGCCCAATGCAGGACTCGATCCCAGGACCCTGGGATCATGACCTGAGCCGAAGGCAGATGCTTAACTGACAAAGCCACCCAGGTGTCACTCAGATCCGGCTTTCTAATACCTTTCTCCAATAAAAGGAACCAGGGCTTCTTAGAGAAATGACTGATTCTCAAACCAGGGCATGAGATACACAACACGAGTCTGCAGCACCTTACAGTGCCAGAAAGTAAGAAGCGCTCAAGAAAAGTTACCCACCATCACTGTGGTATGTGCTATGGTGAGTGCTGTGAATTGTGTAAGACTGTTGAATCACAGACCTGTACCTCTGAAACAAATAATACATTACATGTTAAAAAAAAAAAGAAGAAGATAGCAGGAAGGGAAAAATGAAAGGAGGGAATTGGAGGGGGAGACGAACCATGAGAGACTATGGACTCCTGGAAACAAACTGAGGGTTCTAGAGGGGAGGGGGGTGGGGGATGGGTTAGCCTGGTGATGGGTATTAAAGAGGGCACGTACTGAAGGGAGCCCTGGGTGTTATACGCAAACAATGAATCATGGAACACTACATCAAAGACTAAATGATGTAATGTATGGTGACTAACATAATAATAAAAAAAAATGACACAGAAGTCAATAGAAAGAGCTTCCAATGGCCAAAGCTGAAGCAATTTGAGCAACAAAATAAAGTAGAATTGGATTATAAGTCAAAGTGTAAAATATCCATGCTGTACATACTGATATAAATAAATGATTGAATAAATTAATAAATGATGGAGAAGAGATAAATCTCCTATGCAGAAGAATTCCAAATAAATTATGTAGAAACTCTGCTCTAAAGGAGGGGGAACATAT
Source organism: Eumetopias jubatus (assembly GCF_037043125.1). NCBI lineage: Eukaryota > Metazoa > Chordata > Mammalia > Carnivora > Otariidae > Eumetopias > Eumetopias jubatus. The sequence goes on from NW_028274814.1 coordinate 59,966,189, forward strand.
CTCCCCACTCCTTAAACGTGGGTTGCACATAGCACCTTCCTTCCAAAGAGTATGGTATGGAAACAGGGCAGGGAGTAACTTTACAGTGGAGTACTCTGACAAACGCTGTATCAGCCAGGTGATCAAGGTCAACATCAAATTCATAAGTCATATAGAAAATACATACCCTTGATATGATGTGACAAAAAGGTGCTTTACCTCGTGATCTTCCTCCCCAAACCTATAACCCCAGGTTAGTCAAGAGAAAACCACCAGATAAATACCAATAGAGGGACATTCTACAATATACCTGAACGGTATTCCTCAAAACTTTCAAGGTTATCAGAAACAAAAACAGTCTGAGAAACTGTCACAGCCAAAAGGAACCCAAGGAGACAAGACAACTAAATGGAACATGTTATCCTTGATGACATACTAGAACAGAAAAAGCACACTTGGGGAAGACTAATGAAATATGAATAAACTATGGACTTTAGTTAATGATAATGTGTGATAATATAAAAGATACAAAATAATTTTAAAAGCATAAAATTAATCAGGCAAAATGAACAGAATATGTAAAACTAAAGACAAGAAAGAAATTCATCATAAGGTTAAGTTGTTGTATCAGAAAGCTACAAATTTAAGCAATTTTTACTTTCCTTTCAATTTTTATGGTTTTTTAAACAATTCTTAAATAAGAAGATAGTATTTTTAATATCAAGAAAAAAATCCAGCACATTAAAAAAATTGTCTAGGTCCTCCTCAAAACCCCATTTTTATCTCCACGTGGATGAAAGCCAAAAGTCTTTGGCTGACTAGATTATCTCTAAAATTCTTTCCAACTGTAAGATCATGTGAATTACATAAATTATAAGTAAAACCCATGTCCCAGCTATGCATCTGGTAGGGACCTAGAAATATTTAATTACCATATGACTCCCAAATATACTGGTTAACATACATTTTGTGCCATATATACTCATAATTTGCTAGTGTCCTAACAACAGACTAGAAATGAGCCCAACCCAGTGTTACATAGTATAGATGCAGTATATTTTTGGTGTAAAATATATCTTTTTATGTCACTATTTTTTGTTTGTTTTAAATTTTCATCTGACTTTTAAATAGGAGGCATGTTCTTATGTGCAATGTGGCATACAAACTTAGGAAGAATACAGGTTTAAGTAGGAGGTAGAAAACATCTGTAACATAAAGCGTGACTATCAGTTATGCATACATTCTATAATGGGCATTAGTTGTTTGTTTACTTGATTTATTTTCTTAAAGATTTTCATCTATTTATTTGAGAGAGAGAGAGAGAGAGCACGCTCAGAGGGAGAGTGAGAGGGAGAAGCCTACTTCCTGCTGAGCAGAGAGCCCTATGCAGGGCTGGATCCCAGGACCCTGAGATAATGACCTGAGCCAAAGGCAGAGGCTTCACCAACTGAGTCACCCAGGTGCGCCTGTTTCTTTGCTTTCATTTTTTTTTAATTTTATTATGTTATGTTAGTCACCATACAGTACATCATTAGTTTTTGATGTAGTGTTCCATGATTCATTGTTTGCATATAACAGCCAGTTCTCCATGCAATACATGCCCTCCTTAATATCCATCATTGGGTGAACCCATCCCCACCCCTTACCCCTCTAAAGCCCTCAGTTTGTTTCTCAGAGTCCATAGTCTCTCATGGTTCGTTTGCTTTCATTTTAACAGTATTTCATGTGCATATCACCCATAGGCTACTATCAGTAACTATTGAAGAGATTTAGAAGATGAAATCTTAAAAGAAAGGCATCCTGGAAGTTGAACAAAATGGGAACTTCAGCATGGCTAACTGAATTAGAGAATCAATAATTTTTAAATATAGAATAGGTCTAACCATATTAATTTTGGACTATACAAGAAATGGACTGAACTAAGGGAGCATAAAATGCATTCATGTATAAATAAGGCTATACACAATTTAATCAAGTTGTAAAATGGCCTTGGGGACAAAAACTGGAGATGAACAACTAGCCTGCAGATATCTGGGATGTAGGTGGTACCTATTCTGGGCTCCACTGTCACATTCTATTCTTGAATCTTTAAGTTTTACTCAACCACAACTTACCCATGTGTGAAAATGAGGAAGACATCACAACAGAAATTAATGATTAAAAAATTGGGACAGACATATTGAAATGTTTCTGAAAAAAATAAAAACCTTTCCATCTTCATAGCATTAGGTTTCCATTTTGTCCAATTTAGCTTTGAGTATACGTCAAAAAACAACTATAAGTTAAAATCCGACTATTAAAATCAGGAGATGGCAAGCACTTTGTTTCCTTTTCTAGCCTTTACCTTCTGGCTCATTTTTGATGAGCTCTTCCATTTTCCTCTGCTTCAAGGTGTCAACAACATCAGCTAAGCTGCCTTTGCGCCGTTCGGGAGTTCCTAGGGCCGTGCTGGACAAGGACTCACCACTCTGCCTCCCACCTTCTTCTGCCTTCTGAGGTGAGGTAGATGAGTTGTGTGGGGCAAATGAAGACATAACTTTATTGCCATCAACTTCCTGAAAGAGAAAGCAAAGGAAAAAAATTGTTTAAAATGCAGTGTTTTTTTTAAATTGCTTATGTGGCTTATTTAGCTAAAACATGAAAAAGTGAAATGTCACTCTGCAAGAGTAAGATAAATAAAGAAATTTTTTTTAAAAAAAGAATGCATTAACTTTATGGGCTGGCACAGAGTGAGTCAAAGATCAATTCATAGAAGAAATAAAAATATGGAGGCTCTCTCCCTTAGACTGAGAACAAATGGTAATAAGCCTTATACAAAGCCTACATTGATCAGATGTAGTTTTCTGCTTTTCTTTGAAAGTCTTAGATTTTCCTATGGCCATTAACTGCACTAGTCATCTGGCTTAAACTTCCTCATGATATTGTAATATTTAAACAAGCAACATTATGCACTTCACTTTTCATTTTAAATAGCTGCCTCTTCTTGATGGTTGCTCCTAATTAAAGCAGGGTCCGTTTTTTAGTTCTCCACTTCCCTCTCATGCTTTTAAGAAAGCATCAGCCACACAGGTTATTTTGACATCAGATAGGAATATTGAAAGCTTATTTCTGCTGATGCCAAAGGTATTTCCAATTCCATTTGTTACCCCCAGCATTGTTTCTGTCAATATTCTTCCGGATTTTGCTCTTTAAGCCCCACATGCCCTCTAAAATAAAGTTCCTTGCAATCTTTCCCTCTTCATAATTGCATATGTGTATGAAAAGAATTTATTCTATAATCCTAAAATTTAAACACACATTTGGTGTTCTTTTGTCATTATTTTCCCCACAATTTCTCGACCAACTCTAGTTATCTAATATTTGGGGTATCTTTTGTATAAAAGGCACTAAATTGATTTTTCAGACATCTGTGAGAGGAATGATATTGAAATTATTAAACAAATAATTTTCTTACTTAAAGGTTTTCTTTTTATAATCTCTTACTTCTATAATCCTTTGACTTCCCACAAAGCAGATTTCTTCTTAAAAATACAGTTGTATCCTGGGTGCCTGGGTGGTTCAGTTGATTAAGCGTCTGCCTTCGGCTCAGGTCATGATCCCAGGGTCCTGGGATCGAGTCCCGTATCAGGCACCCTGATCAGCGGAGAGCCTGCTTCTCCCTCTGTTCCCCTGCCTCCTCTTGTGTTTTTCCTCTCTCTCTCACAAAAAAATAAAATCTTAAAAAAATAAATAAAATCGTATCCTAAGATCTTTGAGGAAGTAATTAGTCTCTCTGTAAGTTACTTCTTAATTCTATAGTATTAAAAGTTTCCATTAAAATAGGGGCGCCTGGGTGGCTCAGTTGGTTAAGCGACTGCCTTCGGCTCAGGTCATGATCCTGGAGTCCCAGGATCGAGTCCCGCATCGGGCTCCCTGCTCAGCAGGGAGTCTGCTTCTCCCTCTGACCCTCTTCCCTCTCGTGCTCTCTCTATCTCATTCTCTCTCTCAAATAAATAAATAAAATCTTTAAAAAAAAGTTTCCATTAAAATACATTTGAATGTATGCACATCTAATATTCAGGATAATAGGTTATATCCCTGTTTAAACATTTCTTCTCTAAGATGTTATTAATAGGATCTCCTAACCCCAGAAAAGTGACGGATCACACTGATTTGATATCTAATGTTTTTAAGATTATTTCTAATATATTTGCCTAGGCTAAAAATATACTAAAAAGACTTGATAAAGCTGTCATTTTAATTTTTAAAAACAGATTAAAAATAGAGATGTCCACACAAACATAATCATAATCTGTTCATATGATTTTTTTGTTCGTGGACAATAGTGAATACAAGGACATTAGCCACAGTGCAAGTGTCAGTTTGTTGGGTGGTGCTAGGTAATGTGGAAAAAGTCAAAGTAAAAAATGTGTGCAAACAGAATCTTCAAAATTATAATTCTACACCGAAAATGGTTTCCATTTCTTACAAACATTACAGAATATGCAGAAAACATTACTATGTCTTGAATGAATATTCTATAGACAATACATTCAAAGATGAATCTTAGCTTATTATATACTTGAATTTGGAAATCAATATGCATAATGTAATCATTACAAACCCCTGCAGGCTAAGTGAAGATACACTTCTAGAATTATTTATTTAAAATCCATACATAAATACAAGCAAACCCATAAACACACACACACACACACACACACACACACACACACACACACACATCCCTGACAAGAGCTATCACAAACCCATTCAGTAAACTAAGGAATGTTTTTATGAATGGCCCATAATAAACATTAGCTCAGTTCCATGTTCAAAACAGAATATAGCAAAACCTCTGTATTTTTTTCCACAGATCTTTCTTCTCACTATTTCCAGGGTCAGAGCAGAAAAACCCAATGTTGAACATTTCTATTCTATACTCTGTTTTTACATTATATGATGACAAACTTAACAAACAAGAATTTGGCAGCTGAACTTCATTTTCCATAATTAAAAATTACATATATCTTTGTATAGCAACTTCAGTAGAGGGAAGGACACCCAAATTGTATACAATCACATCTATTAAAAATCAGAAAATATTTCAAAATCAAGTAAGATAAAATAACATCCCATCTTGTATGTCTCAAATTTTCTACACCTTGCAAAAGACAAAGACATATTTTAAAGAGTTTAACATCATTTCCCAAGTATTCTAAACTCAGTTACCACAACAGTATTAAAAATTATCACGCAATTTCATGCAAAAATATTTTATCTTATTGCTATTTCACCTGTCTGATTACATTTCAGCCTCTAGTACTGTTAATCCCTTTAACAGTTTTATGTAGTTAACAGATGTTTCAGTGTGGGACTCCATTGTTCATTTGCATGGTGAAGAGCTTGTTAAAAAATGTTGGCACAGTCTTCAGTCAAGAAAGTCCTATAGTTTTCCATTTCTTCCCTGGATTGCATTTACCATGTCTAAAATAATGACTGCATTTTCCTCTCCACTTTGCTGGTAGTAGATCCAGAGAATCTACTAACAGAAGTATTGGTGGTCCAAGCCAGCAAAATATATTTCATCAAGTTTTGTGAATGCTAAAGGCAAGCTTCAGTATTTTGCCATAGAGCTCTCACAACTATGATATTTGATTTCTAAGGTCTAATGATAAAAGAGGGTTCTAAACTTTTAGAACAAAGTTGATAATCTTCCTCTGTTACACTTGAAAAAGCTTTACTTAATCCTGCCCCCCCTTTTCACTTTTGCAACCTTAAGACAAAGGAAGAGATCTGCCTTGTATATCTATCTTTATTTAAATAACTTTTTAAAAAATGCATTCTTAAACTGGGAGAAGTCACTCTGAAAACTGTATGCAGTTTCCTCAAAAAGTTAAAAATAGAACTACCCTATGACCCAGCAATTGCACTACTAAGTATCTACCCAAAGGATACAAAAAATACTGAGTCAAAGGGGCACATGTTTACAGCAGCATTATCAACAATGGCCAAACTATGGAGCTATGGGAAGAGCCCAAATGTCCATCAACTAATGATTGGATAAAGAAGATGTGGTAGGGCGCCTGGGTGGCTCAGTTGGTTCAGCGACTGCCTTCGGCTCGGGTCATGATCCTGGAGTCCCGGGATCGAGTCCCGCATCGGGCTCCCTGCTCAGCGGGGAGTCTGCTTCTCCCTCTGACCCTCTTCCCTCTCGTGCTCTCTATCTCTCATTCTCTCTCTCTCTCAAATAAATAAATATCTCTCATTCTCTCTCTCTCTCAAATAAATAAATAAAATCTTTAAAAAAAAAAGAAGATGTGGTAGATATATAAAATGGAATATTACTTAGTCATCAAAAAGAATGAAATCTTGCCATTTGCAATGAAGTGGATGGAGCTAGAGTGTATTATGCCAAGCAAAATAAGTCAGTCTCAGAAAGAAAAATACCATATGATTTCACTGATATGTAGAATTTAAGAAATGAAACATGAATATGGCAGAAAAAAAAAGAGAAAGGCAAACGAATTCTCTACTATAGAAAACAAACTGAGGGTTGCTGAGGTGAGGTGGGGGGATGGGTTAAATAGGTGATGGGTATTAAGGAGTGCACTTGTGATAAACAGTGTTATATATAAGTGATGAATCATTAAATTCTACTCCTGAAACTACCATTACACTATATGTTAACTAACTAGAATTTAAATAAAAAATTGAAACAAAAAAATGCATTCTTGTTAATTCGTTCTAAAAATAGCACTTGGCTATGAATACTTTGAGAGACATATTTCAACATTAATATTCAAATTTTAGTTTAGATAACATGGTGATTAAGAAGAATTAATTCATTTGAAAAAAAAAGAGGTTATATGTGACTCAACCAGATATATATTCATTGTCCAAATGACATTTCATCCTTGACTTCTGGTCTCAAGAAATACATTACCATATTTGCTTTTCAGTCCTATAAACTCAAGTTAAATTAATACAGGGTAGTAAGAACATTACATTTAATAGTCTGTCTATCCAACTATAATTGGTAAGAATAATAGCCAATATTTACTGAGTACTTTGTGTCAGGCACTGTTTAAAGTGTGTTATATGCATTAATTCAGTTAATTCTCCTGGCAAGCCTAATTATGATTTGCACTTCGTAGCTGGAGAAACTGAGGGACGTGGAGTGAAGTAAATGCTTGAGATTGTGTGATTAATAAAAGAGTAGATAATCAACCGCAACCTGTTGGGCACCAGAGCCCTCAACCACAGTGCTAATACTACCTCTCTTTAAAAACAACAACAACAGGGGATGCCTGGTATCTCGGTTGGTTAAGAGTCTGCCTTCTGCTCAGGTCATGATCCTAGTGTCCTGGGATTGAGACCTGCATCAGGCTCCCTACTCAGTAGGGAGTCTGCTTTTCCCTCTCCTTCTGCCTCTCCCCCCGCTTGTGGTGTCTCTCTCTCTCTCTCTCTCTCTCACATAAATAAATAAAATCTTTAACAACAACAACAAATACCTAAGTATGTCAATGTTATAGGTGAACAAGATACACTGTCATCTGCTTAATAATTGTGAAAATGAGAGAGTTTTGCCCCAATATGTCCAACTCCTAAAAAAAAAATTATGTAAGTGCATTGAAATGAACTAATCCAACTATATTCTAGACTGTCTCCATCTAAATATCCACTGGTGAGGCCCCTGGGTGGCTCAGTTGTTTAAGCGACTGCCTAAGGCTCAGGTCATGATCCCGGGGTCCTGGGATTGAGCCCTGCATCGGGCTCCCTGCTCATCGGGGAGCTTGCTTCTCCCTCCCCCTCTGCCTGCCACTCCCCCCGCTTGTGTGCTCTCTCTTTGTCAAATAAATAAATAAACTCATAAATAAACTCATAAGTAAATAATAAATATCCACTGTTTTATGCCATATTCAAAATAAAGAACCTTAAAATTTAAGTAATTATTTAAACCAAACATACAGATTTGATCTCTAAGTGACTATTCAAAATCATGATGCTCAGTCATTTATGACTTTTTAACCTATCTTTTTTTATTTTAAAGATTTTATTTTTAAGCAATCTCTACACTCAACATGGTTCTCAAGCCCACGACCCAGGTTGCACATCACACATTCCACTGACTGAGTCAGCCAGGTGCTCCTTCATCTATCTTTATAAAATGTGTGGGCATGTCTAGCATCCTTTCTAATACAACAAAGTTTTGAACTTAGAAAAAAAAAAGCAGTGCAGAAAGTTTGGAGTATCTTTAACTAGATTCTCATTAATGCAAGTTCGTGAATTGCACAGAAGTAGAATATAATGAACTACAGATACATACAGAAAATGCTTTAGTGCTGAACAAGTTTTAACATGATCACATTCTTCTAATAATGCATTGTTAATATTCTAATAAATACCAACAGGGCAAGGCAAAATAAAGTTTGAAAAATATCTTGAAAGCCATATTATTTGGCTGAAATGGGTAAAGGTGGGCAAATGTCCAGTTATAAAATAATTAAGTCTTGGACAGGTAATGTGCAGCATGGTGACTACGGTTAATAATACTGTTTGTGCATCTGAAAGTTGCTAAGAAGGTAGATCTAGGAAGTTCTCATCACAAGAAAAAAATTAGCTTTGTCACTATGTGTGGTGATGGATGTTAACAAGACTAACTGTGATCATTTCACATTATATACAAATATTGAAACATTACATTGTACAACTGAAACTAGTAAGATGTTATATGTCATATCTCAATTCAAAAAAGCTGTATTATTTGGTCATTCCTTAAATTCTTTAAAAAAATGGGTAAAAATATATGGTATCACAAATGTTGCTTTTGAAACTAAATTGCACGATATGTCACCTACTCTGTTAAGTTAGGAGATGCCAAATTTCATTTAGTACTAGAAAACAATACATGATGATTGTGTAAAGTTTTATTGATTATGGTAATCTTTCATAAAAATTCTGCATGATACCCTAAACCAGGAATCCTTTTGGATTCTAGATCCTTTAATAGCTATAGATGTCTCCCAAACAGATATGCACAAACATACAGGGAGACACGCACCCATGCAATTGCACACACAATTACACATACAGTTCTACAGAGTTAATTTTCTACCTTCATAGTTCCAGAGTGAACTTCCTCCATGAAATCCCCTAGGAACTTTTTTTTTAAAGATTGTATTTATTTATTTGAGAGAGAGTAAAAGCAAAAGAGGTCACAGAGGGAGAAACAGTCTCACCGCTGAGTGGAACTCGATCCCAGGACCCTGAGACCATGACCTGAGCTGAAGGCAGACGCTTAACCAATTGAGCCACCCAGGCGCCTCTCCCCTAGGAACTCTTATAAACCACAGATTCCAGGTTAAGAAGCTCTGACCGAAATGTATATCTTCCCAGAATTGTACTATAAACTCATCAATATATACAATTGGATGATTTTTAAGATGACCAGTTAATACTTGCAAAAAAAGAGCCTCAAGCTATAGATTTCATTGATGCTTTATTCAGATAAACTTAGCTAAAGGTATATATGTTAATAAATTAAACTTTTACTGCTCCTACGATAAGCATTTAGCAAGAAATCAGTATTTTAATTATACTTTAAAGAATAATAAGCACGTTGAGGAAGAGAATGCATTACTAATGGCAATCACTGTCTTCTTACTCAGTTAATCACCTTGTGATAATGCACACATAAATTTGAAATGGAAAGCAGAACAAATTGCTAACTTTTATAAATGAATATTTTTAAAAAGCATAACAGTTCAATTTTCAACTACGAATTTTCCTAAAAACAGAAGGTAAACATATGAAGGTTACACTGAGGCAAAAATCAACCCTTAAAATGCTCAATAGAGAACACTAAAGGTCTTTCTTTGGTTAATATGATCAAATTCAGTATTCTGGGAACAGGATATGGTCAGTTCCCAAGATCTATAAAACAAAAGTAAGCACTTACAGAGAGATCTCTGAAGGCTGTCTGTGATACTTGTGATTACTGCTGGTGTTAAAGCTATCCAATTTAAAATCTTTTCTAAACTTTTGCTTAAAAAAAAAAAGCTGCCTGATGTATACTTAAGTCCAGAGGTTCACAAAATGAAAACTGACAGAGGCACTTCTGTGTGGGCTATTTTTATAGTTACCTACAGAGACAGAGCTTATCAGAACTTCTCACCTTTCTATACTAGAAAAAGCCACTGATAATAATACCTTTGTAAAATGTACTGAATTTAATAAAATCAACTATTCTTAATGTTTAAGTACAAGATAGTAGATTAATTGAGATTCCAGATTTTAGATGAGTAGTTCATAAATTTATCCAGTGACCAGCAAGCTCACTCTCTCTCTCTCTCTATATATGTATGTTTTTTTAAGCTTCCCTAGGGAGTTGTGACCATAAGATGCTAGTCTTGTAAGAATCCAAAGTCAGTTTTTAAGGAATGCTTATATTTTATACATTTCAACATTTTATGAGATACTGAAATTCCCTGAAGATTATTATTCTCAAACCTTAAAATCATTAAATCATCACAATTTTAAAAATAGGTAGAAATTCTAAATTACTCAAATAGGTATTAGCATCTTTTTGCTCTATGATCTGTGGAAAGTTCGATACTCCATGTCCTGCTTCATTCTAATTTTTAAAGAATACTGCAGAAACCTTAGAAGTTCATCTGTCTCTGTAATGCAGACACAACTGACTCTTGGGGCTGATCTAATATTTTAAATAGTGACAGGCCTCATCAAGTTTAGGTGAAAGATTATTATTTTATAAAAATGGTTCCATTATATTTCAAATATAGGATCTAGTCCATATTTCAAAGATTTTTTATGTATTTTGGACAGTGCAAATAGAAGTGAAAGCTGTTTGATGTTTCTTCAAAGCCTAAAAATATGGAATCTTTTAAAGATTCTTTCAGTGTGCAATAGGATGGAAATCCAACAAAAGTCTAACTTGGTTTGCCTTTTTTTGCCAAGCATGGGGAGATGAAATGTTAGCTTAGGCTCATATTTAATTATTGATCAGAAAATTAAATAAACTTTTAAAAGCACATTTTATCTTAAAATGCATTCACCTGGGACTAGACAATACAAGACAGGTGATTTATATAAATAATGATTCTCAAATGGTGGTCTGTGAGCCAATATCACTGGTATCACCTGAGAATACGTTTTTCTCGGGCCTCACCCTAGACTTTCTGAATCAGAAACTGAGAGGGGAAAGTCCAGCGATGTGATTTAACAAGGCTTCAGGGGGAGACTGATACTCAGTAAATTTGTAAACTATTGGTATAGGAAAAACTGTAAGAATTAGAGAGGCAAAGAGGGAGTAGACGAAAACCTGCAGTGGTGAAGAGAGCCATCACAAAAGTGATGGAACTTAATGAATTTGAGAAGACAGCTGAAAGGTAACATATTTCAGGGGGCAGCAGGTGGGGATGGAGGGAAGGGAGGAGAGTCAGCAAACATGCAGGCATAAGAATGACCAATACATTTTTTGGGGGAAATGATGTTGACTTAATTTTTTAACAGTCATTTTGGCACATGTTGAAACAGCTTATGTTTGCTGATTTCCTACTAACTATATGGATTAGAAAATCTGAGATTTATGTCAAAATTGCATTGTGGAAATAGATTGTTTCAAGAAATGTACTAGAAAATGTGGTTTGAATTTATTAATAGTTAAGTCTGATTTATAATATAAAAATAAAATAATAGTCGGTTTCCTTTGTTGTTTTTTTAAACCAGTATCATATTTGCCATCTCATTTAATTCCAGTGAGTAAAACCGAAATTTAAGGGCAAATTTTCTGATTCAGTAAGAGACTACAAATAGGAAAAACAGATCTGGAAAATATCTTCATTTGCATCTGGATGTTACATGGGCAGAAGTGTTTAATGGTTGTTTTTTAAATACTCCTTCAGAATCACATTTACCAAGAATCTCAGAAATGCTGCATTCAAGAATAAACTGTATGTTTTCATGTGCTCTCAAAACCACTTAATAAGCAAAAGTGGCATTTAGAGAATTCTAATACATTAACTAATAGAACCTGTAAAAACAAAGAACATTTTGTGCTGTGACAGCCTCATTATCTTCCTGATGATGATTTCTGTGCTGTGTCTTATTTGTGTTTAAACAATCCAGCAAGTACACTTTAAGACATTTGATGATCTCTTCCCTGAGGGCTCAAAGGTCAACCATAAGATGTTTCTAAATAAGAATTAGGCTACACATCAAAACACTTCCATTTAACACTAGAATTGTGAATCATATAATAAGATTTTAAGAGATAAAGAAAAAAACATTTATTGTAACTAACCACTAATTATGTATAATAATTCATCTATCATTTTCCTAAGAAGCCTCCAGAATATCCTTACAATAGTTGTTAATAAACTTGAGTAAATGCCTATTCACTCTGAGTCTGAAGGAAGAAATGAAATGTGAGGAATCTTCAAATTGTGATCTGTTTAGAAAATGACTCCTTTTTATCCCACAGAGCAATGAAACAGTTTCTTCACAGAGCAGACATCGGTAAAATTAATAAGCTAAGTGTTTCCTAGCATCATTTATAATTGGGAACTGACTACATATTCAGTGGTAAGTGAAATAAATTGTGATCCTCCATGCAGTAAAATATGATATCAGCAAAGCCGTAGAAAGAAGTGGTTAAGCAAAATTTGGGTTCAAATTCAGACTTTGTTATTTACTAACTATACAACCTTTGGCAAGTTATCTAAACTCTCTAAACCTGTTTCAAATCTATAAAAGGGGATAATAAATGATAAGTAATTCATATGTGCTAATATATAGTATCATTGATCTCTAGAATTTAACAGTAATGAAAATACTTACTAAAATTTAAATATTTCATTCACTCAATTTTCTCTTTCATGTAATAAAAATGTTTTATACGCTAACTTGTGAGGCAGTTAATGATGTTAGCATCTAAGCACAGAGAATCAAGCCAAATAGCTTAGGTTCAAATCCTGGTTCCACCATTAACTAGCTATGTGACCCTCGGCAAATTATTTAATCTTTCTGTGCCTTGGTTTCCTCATCTATAAAATGGGGACTATACTATTATCTACCTCAATGAGTCGTTAGTGGATTACAAGTTACAAAATAATGAGTTACAGGAATTGGGAGACTACATGAGTTAGTATATATATTACAAACTATAAAACTCATAAAAATGGTAACTGGCTCATGGCAAGAGCTATGTAAGTATTTGTTAAAATAAGTATGCTCCAGGCATTATATTAGGATATAATCATCGACAAAACACAGAATATATGAAAATAAATATAGAAAACGCCAGCCTCTTTACTAAGATAGTGAAGAAGACATTTAACAAGAGACAAACCCCTTTCCACACCTACCCACCAAAACAACAACAAAAATACCCCCAAAACAACATATTTGCACATTCAAGTAATTTCATAGTTCTTTGTACTAAAATCAAACCACATTCATGGAATCAATTCTTTAAAAGATTAATTTAAACTTTTTTAAGGTGGCCCATTTTTAAAGATAAGCTAATACAAACCTTATTTTAAGAAAAAAAAAAGTAGTCCACAAAAGGTCACGTGCCATTAGCACGCTTTTATCTCTGTTGCATACTCAATTTTCAAATTTCACAGTTTCATGGTTCTCTACAAAGTGATAACTCAGGGAAATGATCAAAGAAAGAATGTTCAATTACTCCTCATTATGAAATAAAACTTTTTAAAGTCAAAGTCTGAAAAGAATTAGAGTAATGAATTATTTTTCATAAATACATGATACCAATTACTTATTATGCCATATTTCTACTTTTCTTTCATATTTTTTTCTTCTTGTAAGATAGACATACAAGATTTTTCTTTCTTCATGAGAACATTAGCACTATCAGATTCTCCTGCAAAAAATCATTAGGTTCCTTTACACTATAAATACAAAACAGCAACAAAGGTAATATGAGGAAGGACAGATTAGGAGCTAACTCTCCTTTTTTATGCTAGTTTCCCTCCTCTATACTCTAGTACATCTTTTTTTTTTAAAGATTTTTATTTATTTATTCATGAGAGACAGAGAGAGAGGCAGAGAGAGAAGCAGGCTCCCAAGGAGCAGGGAGCCCGATGTGGGACTCGATCCCAGGACTCTGGGATCATGACCTGAGCCAAAGGCAGATGCTTAACCATCTGAGCCACCCAGGTGCCCCATCTTTTTTTTTCTTGAATAGAATCCCTCACTAGTACATCTCCTCACTAGATCAGGCTGATTTCATAGCCCAATGTCCATTAATTCCATCATGTCATTAGACTAATCCCATCTTCCTATTAAAAAAAAAAAAGCTAAAGGCCTATTTTTCTATACTAATTAAGATTCTCAATAAAGCTCTATGTTTACAGCAAAAGTAACTCTTTTTCTTTGAAAGAGACCTTTAACATGAGTTGACCTTAAGCAGTGATTTGAGATAAAAGAAGCACAAGCTTCAGTTCTCATTCCGAAATAAAGATAAGTCATTAAGCAGTCTACATACTCATAAAATTTCCTAGCTAGCCAAACTATTTATTCATAGTATAAAACAGAATTTCCTGAGTCTGTTTTAGTGGGCATATAAAGACCATCTTGTAGCGCACACAATCACTGAGATACTGGCATTCTTTACGTAAAACACTGGGTTCTCTGCAAAGATTATTTTCACACAGTTTATGAGTAATGCTATATATAAATTTTGTCATTTTAGTCTTATAGTTGTGAAGACTTTTAAAAATATTTCTAAACTATTAGGCAGATTCCTGACCAAATATACAAAGTCTGTTGCAATTCACTAATGTTTTCAGTAAAAATATAGCTACCACTCCTGGAGTTCTTAAAGACACACTTCTAAAAGTTTTATGGACATATCTTTTACAATTCTCAGAGAAATTCCATGAAGACTGTAATTCCTATTTAACAGATGAGGATATTAAGCTCCTGTGAGTAATTCACCCAAAGTAATAGTAGGAAATGTTAAATTGAAGAATTAAGACCAAGATTATGTAACTTTAAGATCCATGCTGGTCATCATTAAGTTACACTGCCTTCCTCAACTGATTCAGGTGATGTAAGAGATGACACAGGTATGAAAAAATAAAGCTGGTTTTCTTTCCTCAAAGAGTTTAAAATTAAATTTGAGAGGCACTTAAATCACAAGAAACAACCAGTAATTATAACTAAATTGTATAGTAGCAAATTATACATGCAGGAGAACTTCAAAGAAGAGAGAACCCTAGAAATCAAAAGAAGGTGGAAACTTCTTCATCACAGCATTAGTACACAGCTTTGGGATCACTTATTTAATTTTCTTTCTATACCCTGAAGGCAGAAAATATGTCTGATTATTCACCATGTACCCCAACTCTATTATTTGTGTCTAATAAATACATATTGAGTTAATTACTCAATTTATTAAATCTTTATATCTTTATAGATAGTCTTTTGGTCTAAGCCTACAAAAGTAGGTAGGTAGGAAAAGATAGAGGCGTCATCCAGAAGGCATCATCATTTCATGAAAGATTATGAAAGTCAAATAGAAGTGTTTACATTTAACTTGATAGCCAATGGGGAACTATTTTTGATTCCATACTGGATGCTTCTCTTAAAGTAGGTTGTTAGGAAGATTAGCAGTGGTGTGGAGAATGCATTGGGTAGAAGAGAAAGTGAAGATCTCCACTGAATAGGAAACCATTACCATGCCACATATGTGGTGATAAAAAGCTTTCCATTAGATTGTAGCGATGAAAGTTGAAAGGAACCATCAAATCCTAGAAGCAATTTGAAGCAAATAATGATAGGATTAGATAACTTGAAAATAGGGAGTAAACAGTCAGAGATAAACATAGTTCTTGTTTGGGAGGTTGAAATAATGATTATGATCTAGATGAAAACAGAATGGATAGCCAATAGATGATTATTAAAATAGAATCAATATATCTAAAAAATTAATAAATCTACATAATTAAATTAGTCTATAACTTGAGTGTTAGCCTTAACTTCTAGCTCCAGCACTGTAAATAACAGATGCCATACACTCCCTCAGGATTCAAATGAGTTTATTGTTTGAGATCTTTAAATTTGCATGTGGAATATTCAAATATAGATGAGCCTCAGAATACACAAAGCAGATAAAGAAATAAAGACTGTAAAATAATGACTTATGAACCATTTGTTTCCAGCGAATGGTTAAATCCATTTTAGTAAATTAGCCCTCAGAAAGTGTCTTCTGAGAGAGAGAAGAGCAAATGGCCAAGCCCTCTTTTCATGTGTCTAAAATGACAGTTCTAAGTGGGTATCATCTTCTCTTACAGTGACTCGGGTTTACCATGTAAATTTTTGAAACTTTATAGTTATTTACAATTAGAATTTGAAGGTGATGAAAGATGTTTTGCAAAGAAAAATCCATAAAATCCATACATGGAAATAAAAATGAGTGCTTATAGAACACACAAAACAGAGAACCTGGAAAATGAGAAGATTCTAGAAAAAAATTGCCAGAATAAAGGACTTGGGGTATTCTAGGAAGTAAAGCTAAAGGATGACAAAAGGATAACACTATAAAAATAAAGGAGAACATTAGAAACTGACACATCTTTCCCTTATTTATAATGAATAGGCTTTTAAATATTGAGTTCTTAGTGCTGTATGCTCAACCCTAAAATTCTTGCCATATAGATGTTAGAGTCAGAATGGGGGGAAAACAAAAATGAAAATTATCACCATCAAAAAAGTTCTGCAGAAGCCTCCTGCCCTGAGTGCTTTATTGAGTTGTGATCACAGGTGTAAATAAAATGTGATGTGATTTTCCCCCATTAATAAATTACTGTCAAGGGAACTTATTGGGATATATGTATAAAAAATGAAATTGTCTTTAGGTTATACTAAATCCTATGGAGAATAGAGAGGAGATGCAATATTTGGATTTGGGGCAGATGCACTGTCTTCCACAATTCTATTTGAGTTCCTGACTTCAGAGCATCCTTGGATATTGCTGATATCTCAAAGTGATTCTGGCTTGGTGCTCAATAACCCACAAAAACATCAATCCAAAATAAAGGCATGTATTCTTTATATACCCCACAGAAAGAGAATATAAACTTTGTGTTACAAATTGTAGCTACATTGTTTGACTAATGAAGCTCAAGTTAAATAGTCATTCCCTTTAAGTCTGAAATACATATACTAAGACTGAGTCTCAGGATGGGAACCAAACAGGTATTGCTATGCTTACCAGCTCTGAGATGTACAGACACAGAGGTTGCTTGCAAAAGTCCTTTGCTATCCAGTCCTTATACTTAGCGACATCAAAAAGAGAAAATATGATTTAAAAGCTCCTACTGAGCATACAGAGACCTTGAACATAGACAAGGGATGAACACAAAGAATATTTGCGTACAAGAATCACACTTCATCTCTAATTTTTTATGGTACATTTTTGGTGTTTCCATTATTTTTCTTCTATTCCTTTGGTTCTAAGAGAAGTATACACATACATGTATATATTTCATTAAGAGGAAATAAAAGGGTTGCCTTTAGTTAAGATGTTTCAATTCACAGAGACTACACATTTAAAAAATAAATTGCCTGAATAAATTCAATTATCTAGAGAAGCAAAGGAAATCACATGCAAATGACATTATATGCAGAGGCCATTCCGACAGCTTCATGTTTATTTTTATTGTTTCAGTCAGTGGAAGGGAGAAGCTGTCAAAAATGTAACATCTCCTCCTTTTTAAAGGTCCAATGTCTCTGGTACTGAAAACTGCATGAGCAATAATACCAGGAGAAGAAATCTGTCTACTATGGAAAATAGAAGGTTCAGACTGCCTCCAACTTAATGCCAGCACACCAGCAGGACCCCTACACACCTGGGTGTATTCTGCCTACAAAAAGCAAAAAAAAAAAAAAAAATTAATTTGCAAGTAGTCAGGTATCAATTCAGCCAATTACGACTGGTCAAAAAAAAGTATATTTTTTAAAAAGTTAATCTCCATATGTTTAATTAGCCTATACCATGACTATTAATCCTGTTTTCTGAGAGCAGCATTGTAAATAGTAGGTGCTATCTATGACTTTACCAGGAGATACTCTTTAGACTTTTACATTCTAATGAGCAGTAATTAAATATGACATTTTTGCCTTGTTCTTTGAATATGACAAAAATACTTGGAGAAGATTTAGGCTGACTTTTGTAATTGGTTCTTGCTGAAAATCTCTGGCTCTTGACGCAGAATTTACATGCTACCTGAGTTCTCTTGAGGCATGAATGTCCCAAGTAAATGTGGCATATGTTTGTATTTTCTTGCCAATTCCAAATTCATTCATTCAAATCACTCATTGTAGACCAAATTCTTATCCAATTCCACAGAGCCACCGATTTTCCTGGAAGTGAATAGCAGCTTTGTGCATAGAACAGGGAAGTCAATAGCAGGTCTGTGCACGGAAGAACTATGCAACTAGTGGAAAGGATAAGAATTTGACCACAGGATTTCTTGAGTGTGGTAGAATCTAGTTTGAAATGACCTAAATGATGAAGCTTTCAACACTTTCACTTGGGTACCAATTCTAAAACTTGACAATTTGAGTAACTGTGTTTATATGGCCATCTTATATACCACCCTGATTGCAGTGTGTGTGAGGATAATTTTTTCCTTTAATATATTTGTATTACAATGTTCTTTATTTTAATTAACCTCCAATTTCATTCAGAACCTGAGGGCATAGTCTTAGCAAAATAATAAAAGCATCATTTATTAAATTTAGTAACATGCCAATCACTGTATTGGGGCTTTTAATAGGCTATGATCCTTCCTCAGAGACCTATGAAGCAGGTATTATTGTCACTGTTTTTACACACATAGAAACTGAGTTTTCCAGTTTCCATGAAACTCAGTGTAAACCATTCAAGTGCAGTAAATATTTTAAACCCATCTCCCTGAATCTTTCAAATGTGCTTTTAGCCATTTTGCTATACAGTTTCTCATCAGACTGAACATACCTAACTGTTCTAATTTTACTAACATTGATCTAATTTTCTAGTCAAAGCTTGTTTCATCTCTGTATCTATCATCTATCTCATACCTGTTTGGTTTCATAATGTCCTTTATTAACATACTCAGTTTTATATACTATTTTTAATTAGCTACATCTTACATTTCAATTTCCTTGACAGGTATTTCCAAATGAAAATTAAGCCGTTTTGTCAAACTCATAAATAACATTTTAAACACCCCACCACCACCCTTCAGGACACACACACCAATGAAACAAGCACACAAAATTTGTTAACCATGTGCCTATTTTTTGAAAAGCATTACTCTGCATCCTGGAGGGAATACAAATGATTTTCTAATAGTGAAGTCCAGTATCTTTCATGACTTCTTCAAATTATTTGAGACTACTGAATAGTTCTTTCCTGAGCTTTCTGATGGTCCATCATCTGCTGTTCTTTCTTATCCCAGGCATCGCCTGTTTTGATCTTAAATCCTCTAAAGCATATTCAATAACCATAATAAGTTCCTGCTTCTCTTTCTAAACTCTCTATCTTAGGAAAACGATCTTGACTCTGTGTCTTGAAGATCTCTCAGTTGAGTGCACCTAGCTTTCAAGGAAAACTTGTAACTCCTTTGGATGATACACAAACTTCCTTATCATTATTCTCTACCCCACTTTAGTGATACAATCATAATTTAACTCCTTGCATTCCCCCAGGCCCTGTTCTCCTTAATATCTTACTTCCCTGCCTCTTTCAAGATAACTTGCAAGCTTTAAAATTCAGCTTAGGTTTACTTCCTTGGGGAATTGTAAATTCTCAACAAATATTTGTGGAATAAATGATTCTTCTTAAATTCACAATTTCAAATCTTGTGTCTATGCAGGTAATGTTCACATTCCCATCTCTTGGCAGAGAAGTTTCAATCACATATTTCCAACAACTGGTTTTCTACCTAAATATCTCAGTACCTCAAACCCAACATATACAAATGTGAACTCAGAATTCTGTCTCCCAAACTGGCTCACTTTTGTTTTCTTTCCTTACAGTGGCCAATATTCTCACAGACACATAGGATTAAAGAATCATTAATTTTGATCTTAAGCAAATTTCTTAACCTCTATGAACTTTAATATTCCTAAGTCAAAAGGAGAGATGTGGACTAAAACAGTGCTAAGATCTAATGCCAGGTTTTAAGTTTGATAGGTCTGTGAGTGGTAAATATACAAAAACACAGCAGATAATTGTCCTATCTACAATCTGTATTCATTCTACAACCCTTTATCATTCTTTCTTTTCATAGTCCACATAAAAAATATATCTGGATTTACAGTAAGATAAACTAGGAATTTGTATTATTTGCCACCAATGAAATGGATTAAATGGTCTAAGTCTGTCCCTATGGAAAGAAATAGGTTTTTCCAGGCACTATGCCACCACTAAATGGACAGTAATACCTCTTACTGTGAAAAGCAGATCTGTAAATTAAGCTCTAGCTGGGTGTAAATAACAAAGGAGACAGTTAAAAAAATTCTATATACATACAGTTAATATAAAATTATGGCTTTTATTGCTAATATATATGTATTTTACATATACACATATATACATGTATAATATATATTTTTAACAAATAAATTCTGAACAAATATGTTAAAACTTTGACTATTTTTAATATTAGCTGGTTTAATCAGCTTTCATATTTTGCCTTTACTGCTTTCAGTGAGCTGTTCTATTTCATGACTCTACTTAGTATTTCTAGGAACAAGACAATTAATATTCCTTTTTGTTGATCCTTCTAAAATGTTTAATTATTCATCTGACTTTGCCACATTCTGACTGGCCTGGCAGAAGAAGTAATGTTAAGGCTGGGAAGAAAATATGTTAGAAGTATTCTGAAGCAAGTGAAAAATATTTTTTTTTCATATTTGAGCAAGGAAAGTAAATACAGATACCCCTGGTCATTTCTCATACTCTTCACAAAACTTACTCACCTTTTTTTTTTTTTTGTGGAAATATCTGTATAACCCAATTCTGGGTTATATGTAACAGGTTTTGGTTTTGGGTTTTTGTTTTCTGATACAGAACAGACCCCCCCCCCTCAAAAAATGTATGATCTTGTTTCACAGTACTTACTTAGCACTTTATGTGTTTCTCTAAACTAGAAACAAGCCAATTACCAGCCAAAATATTTGAAGGTTTTTCTAAAACAGGACACCCATCTTCCCTTATTTCTATTCCATCTGAGATTGAAGCCTGGTTCAATTTTGGTTCCGTGGATCTGGTCCAGAAGCAAACCAGAATTAAAATTTTTAACTTTTTTTCTAAGATAAATATTTAGAGTTTAAACTAAATGATGAATATTTAGTTCATGACACAGGATTTTTATAAGGCCATTTGTGCATCCACAACATTTCTTGGTTCCCCAATCATTTTAGATTATAAACTCAAATCTTCTGATAGCATTCAAGGCCCCTTACAATCTGGCCTTAATCTACCTTTACAACTTTTTCCCATTAAAACATGGTCTTTTGAGTCAGGCCTGTTCTCACTGGCTGTGTGACTTTATTTTATTCTCTCCACTTTAGTATCCATATCAGTAAAATGGAAATAATGATATTTCTTTTGTGGAAGATTGTAAAGATTACACGACATGAGGCAGGGAGGTGCTTAGCATAATTCCTAGTCCAGATTTACTGTTTGATAAATGTTAGTTCCTTTTTATGAGACTTCTTAAAGACACTCTCTAATCAAATCACCTAAGTTGCTTAGGGTTTCACACATATACCTAGAAATTCCCTGAACAGATACAAATAGCAGCACCATTTGCATGCAACGTAACTTTGACAACCATACCTAGAAGATCTGTTCCTTATTGAGCTCTTTTCCTCCAGTCTTAGACTATCTCTTTCCCTTCAATTGCTTTCTACCTCCTCTTGCATTTTCAAATCATACCTATCCTTCGAGACTCAGCTGAATTATCTTTAAGGAAACTTTTCTTCACTTCCACTCTCTCACTGAAACCCCACCAGGAACCATCCTACTGTCCCACTTTTGAAAGTGATACCACCCATTTCTGATTTATTGTAATTTCCACATACATACTGAATGTGTGCCATGGTCCTCTTGAGGAGTGGTCCTAAAAGCACCAGTCTGCCACAAGACAAGAAGCTGCCCCAGAACGGAAATCACTTCTATCACTAAGCACCGTGTTTAGCTCAGCTGGTAGTCTTCCCCTAACAAGACTTAATGAAGGGAGGCACACAGACCCCATTTGGAGTAGCACTGCTCTAGAACCATTTGCTTAGAAATTTGCTCTTCTCCCTCAGTCAGAAAATGCTGTTCTTCCTTCATAAACTCCCATAACATACCATAAACCCCTCCAACTGTAACACTCACCATAATATTATCAAAGCCTTAAACAGGATTTATCTGTATATCCATTTTCTCCACCAGACTGTAAGTTCCCAGAGGATAAAAATGTGCCTTTTTCATGTTTGCAGCTAATATATTTTATACAAAAGAGATATGCTATAAATGTTGGTTTAATTGAAATGAATTCTTTCCCCTGTCATTACACTGAAAAATGAGACATTTAAGATTTAGGTGAAACATGACTTCCTCCTTTGTGATAACTTTCTCCTACCACACTAGTATTCGTGATGCATGATGCAGACAATATTAGAAAGAGAGAACTGGGGGCACCTGGGTGGCTCAGTCGGTTTAAGCGTTTACCTTCAGCTCAGGCCCTGATCCCAGGGTCCTGGGGTTGAGCCCCGCATTGGGCTCCCTGCTCTGCAGGAAGCCTGCTTCTCCCTCTCCCACTCCCCCTGCTTGTGTTCCCTCTCTCACTGTGTCTCTCTCTGTCAAATAAATAAATAAAATATTTTAAAAAAAAGAAAGAAAGAGAGGACTGAGGTAAGGGCTAAATATAGAAGGTGTTTGGAATGAGACATATTAAGGGAAAATAAGTAATGGAAAATAAAAGGAAAAAGAGAAGAGTATATAGAAGTTCATGCCATAAGTAAAAGGAAAGTTGAACTCTTTCTCATAGAGCCAACACAGTACTGAGAAACCACCTACATATCAACTAGAATATTATGGAGACAGGGGTGTGGGGCAGAAGCATAAGGTAGGATTATACCTGACTTCGCAACTTTTTTCCTATACCAAAGGTTAGAATTTTTTTTACTCTCTATTATAAACATAAGGACCTTTCAAATGCTTAACTCATTTCTCCAACACACACAAACTCTGTACCCATTCTACTTCCAGACAAAAAAGCATGTAACAATGCAAATTGTAATAGGTAACAAAAATGAAAAGATAACACTGAACTCACATATATATTTAAAACTTTACATATAACTTTTAAAATTAAAAAATGCAACATTTAATACTACTTATATACACTAGAAAATCAATGTAGATTCCCCTTGTATAACCCAACACAGCAGCTGAGCCTATTTGTAGCTAAGCTACATGGTCTGAAGTTCTTATCACAATCCCAGTAACTATTCAACCTACTTTTTCCCTTTAGCTATGTAGACAGGACATGAAAACAGAACTTGGTGCTAAATTTTATTCTAAATTGGATTTGGGCCATTCCCAGTGGTTTTGCTGTGTTTGTTATTTCTTAGCTATGGCTTCTGGTTGTACTGATCTTCAATTTTTTCACTATTTCTCCTCATGTAAAATTTATTATGATTTTTTTTCTTTTTTCTTTTTTTTTTCCTTTCAGGAGAGGTGCATAAATGAGGCACTTCACTCACTAAGGAAATCTCTTTATAATTACAAGGATCATATAAAAATCCCCTTATCCACCATGGAAATCTGGTAGCTATTTGAATGTAACAAAAATACTTAACTCTTCAAAATTAGATGAAGAGATTACAGTGACTTTTTTTGAATGACAAAACCATGAAGGCATATATTTGTCATCAAAAAATATAAACAATATTTTTGAGGTAAATATTTAAAGAAACTAAATGCTTATGTATACCTCATATACTAAACTAAAAGCACCTCAATTACAAATAATCAGAAGTCTTCTTTTTGATTCCAGCTTTTGTTTCATTATGTCTGAATGAACTATTCAACAAACAAAAAAGAAATAAAAAAGTACGGAAAGAAAAGTATTACTAAATTAACATCTTTTTGTGTGTGTTTCACTTTTTATTAACTTGCTTTGTCTCATACTTTTACTAAACAGAGTTAACAAAAATCTCCACCTGTATGTATAACTGCGACATTTTATTATCAAGAGTGAAAAGTAACTTGATCTTTGAATTAGGCAGTAGATAAATATTGGGATCAGTTGGTCAATATCACAATTCAAGCTACTAAAGGATTAAAACAAAGTGACCTGCAAATAAGGGGAGGGTATGTGCTATGGTGAGTGCTGTGAATTATGCAAGACTGCTGAATCACAGATCTGTACCTCTGAAACAAATAATACAGTATAGGTTAAAAAAAAAAAAAGAAGATAGCAGGAGGGGAAAAATGAACGGAGGGAAATTGGAGGGGAAGATGAACCATGAGAGACGATGGACTCTGAAAAACAAACTGAGGGTTCTAGAGGGGAGGGGGTGGGGGGATGGGTTAGCCTGGTGATGGGTATTAAAGAGGGCACGTTCTGCATGGAGCACTGGGTGTTATACACAAACAATGAATCATGAAACACTACATCAAAAACTAATGATGTAATGTATGGTGATTAACATAACAATAAAAAATTAAAAAAAATAAAAAGAGAATGACATTCAAAAATCAGACCCAGTATGATAAAACATGGGATGTAAAAAGACTGGGTAGGAGAACTGGAGAGAAGCCAGACGGGAAGTGGTAGGAGCTCTGTATAAAAAGCATCTTTGTAAAAATTTTTTTTAAATAGTTTTCTGTGTTTTATCTACTATCTGGGCCACATCATAACTTCCCTGGACCCTAAGAATTTTGCCTTCATCAACGCCTTCCTCCCTAAAATACAGAAGATTATTTTAAATTATAGGACTCCACTGGTATTAAAACAAATGTATTAGCATTAAATATTAAAACATTTTCTTCAACCTAAAATTGACTTGTTTTTCTGATTCTAAAAGAAATCAAAACATTTTTGTGGGCCCCTAAAAATACTGTGGGCTCCACGCACAGTGCTTATAGTGCCTCACGGATAATATGGCCCTGTCTATGCCGATAGGTTTTCTCCCCACCTATCTTTTCTTTCTTCTGATTATTAGAAGAACATTTAGCAGGGTAACATCTTTGCAAAGTTTGATTTCACATAAGCATATTATATTTATTCTCACTGCATCTTTTGTACATGTTACACTTATGAACTCATATACCTTCAACTTGCTGACTCATGACTTTATGAGCTCTCATCATAAATGTTCAAAAATATAAGCACAAACATACATACAACCAGACTGCTGTTCTTCTTCCAGAAGTTATGTTATCCATCATTAAAAGACCTAAAAAATATAGTTTCTCTTATGGTTTGATATGAGACAAAACATTCAAAAAATTGAAAACTATATAGACAACCTGTATTATAAACTTCAAAGCTCTAAGAAACTAAATCTTAATTGGTCTCACCGTAAAAAAAGAAAGGATAATTATGTGCCATGACAGTTTTTAGTTAACACTACGGTGGCAATCATTTTGCAATGCATATATGCATCAAATCAACAAACTGTACTCATACTCACACAATGTTATATGCCTATTATGTCCCAATGAAAATTTAAAAAATAAATAAAATTTAAAAAACTATATATTTGTTCTGGGTACAGAATGGCAGAACTATAAAAAACTGGTTAACTAATTCCCATTTAAGGTTATTTTTATGACTTTATTGGACTATGAAATCTCAAATACTTAGTATATACTTTTATGATCATATTAGTATTTAGCTGGACTATTTGGTAACTAGTCCACTATATAACTTGGGAGTTCTATCACTAAGTTATTAATACTTGCTTGATTTTAGAATAATTGGGAAGATGGCTGTCTTCAAAAGAGTTCTGAAGTCTGCCTGTGGAACTGTGCAAGAAAAGGAGGCACAAACCCAGAGAGCTATGTTAGCCAGGTACACGTTGGAAATCAAAGAAATGATAAATATTCCTGGTAGATTGTCTTCAGATTCAGGGACCAATTAAGGCTAAACCAGTAGAATAAAATGTTTTCACCAAATGCATAGACAACAAAATGACCTTTGCTCTCTAACTTTCTAAACCTGTAAAATATTAGCAAACTTTAGTTTAATATCTTACTTTCCTCACAAGACACCACGTTAGCAAATGAAAAAGATTTGTAGAAGTTACATTGTTTTTAGCTAATAAGCAAAAATGTTTTTTTCACTATAATTCAGGTTTGATATTCGTGTTCCTTATTAAATCATTATCTCTGAGTATTTGATTCCAGGGCCAAGAATTAACTGCAATGTCATTGCTGACACCAAAAATAAACCACTTATTTACATGTTAATGAACCTTTATTATAAAGTACCAGTTTGTATATCTGCCAGCCAAGCAAATCATTCTCATTAACACCTCAATTACAAATTCTTCACATATACTCTAATTTCCATACTATATTTGTTCTTATATCAAATAATCTATTGTTTCTGCTTTAGATTATATAGGAGCCTACTGGTAAAGGATTACTACCACCATGGAAAGGGCAGTATAAAGCACATGTGGATGAATTTTGTTAAAGAGATTCACGAAAAAAGTTCGAAAAGTCATATGTGGGTAACTGGTCAATTTGCTACCAATATCTAACTTATTATTTAATAAAGAAATTTCCAATAATTTGATTATAAAAGACTTTCAGGATTGAGGAAGATGGCGGCAGAGTAGGAGGACCCTAGACTCCCCTTGTCCCACAAATACAACTAGATCGTTATCAAATCATCCTAAATACACCAGAAATCACCCTGAAGACTAGCAGAATAAACTCCACAACTCAAGGTACAGAAGAGGCCACATCAAAGATGGGAGTCACAGATGCTTTGACAGTTTTGATGAAAGATGCAATAAAACCAAATCTGACACACACACACACACAAAAGAGAGAGAGAGACTTTTACCAGATGGACTTTACCACTGAGCTAAAGGGTCTTTGGTAAAAGTATGGTTACCTATGAGACTATTCAGTGGATTTTTTGAGTGAAAAAAAAAAAAGATTGAATATTAGGTGCTTAAAAGACGATGGTTCACAAAACTACATTCTGTTGTGTAATAAGTCAAGAATGAGAAATAAACATAAGAAAATGTATAAAGCCAAATCATATGGGAAAGAAAATGGAAAGATGAGAATAATTTTTCTTTGGCCTACAAACTTATTAAAGATAATTCATTCCCAGTACGATTGAAAATGGTATGTCCTCATCCAAATTCTTAGGTTAAAAAAATCTCATGAAAATGATATTTTAATATTAATTTATTTATGTTTAATAAATTCACACCACAGCTACTCAAAAAGGAAATCAATCCCAGGGCTACATTTTGTCCAAGGGCAGTCGCTGCTGGTTGCAGACTCTTGGCAGCAGCTAGGCAATCAGGTTCAGTGAAGCACTATAATAGAGAAGACTACCACCTAGCTGCTTTTAGAAATCTCTGTGATGATTGAGAAGGACCCAATAAAATTACTGCCTTAAAAAAAAACTCCCCTAAAATAAAAGGCACCAGCAAGAGAACATTTGGTAAAAACACAATAGGTTTCTTCCAGTAAAGACCTAACGTGTAGAAATTTGAAATATAAGTAGCAACTTAGAAGAAAATTTAACCCCCCACTACAGTTATAGGAAGGGTGACAGAGTGAAAAGATGATCCCATGATGATCTAGAACCCAAGATGAAACCAAAGAGGCATGAGTGAAGTCCAGGGTTACAGCTGAGTAAAAATATACTCTCCAGGGTGACTAAACCTGAACCAAAATTGAAGTAGTCCTAAGGGAAAGGATTAGTTCTTTAAATCATTAGAAAATGCCCTGAAAAGGCAGACTGTGACTAAAGCACTCGCTAGAGTCCTGTATCAGAACCGTTTTCCAGCTCAAACCACTGAGTACCAAAAGAAGGGAAAAGGCAATAGGAATTTGTTGGGTGCATATTCATTTAAAGTTCAAAAACCTCAGGCTTTACTTGCTTTAATCAGGCATTTTCTAGTACAGTGAGGAGTTTAAGAGTGAGCCATCAATCTCCATTCCATCAGGGTCCCAGCTCAGGGTTATGCCTATAGGATAGTGGATTTTCTTGGCATGTTTTATTATTTTTTTCTTGGCATGTTTTAAATTGAAAATATGTAACATACCTAATCCTAGACCTGTAACAAATAAAAGGATAAGAGAGAGTTTTACTCTGTCCATGAAAGTAAGTAATCTTAAAACAAAGCAGGAAGTTTCTGTTCAATAATCATGAATTAATATCTTTTGACTTAAAAGCAATAACACAGAAAGAGACATTATCAAGAGAAACTGGAAATTAATTTTTCTAAAAAATCAAGGAGCACAGAATCAACTGTTTGTTCTGTATCATTAAGAAAGCTGTCTGATAAAAGTTCTCTTTAGGATACCTAAAGGCTTTAGATCATTTTCAGTTCTATAATTCTGGAAAAATCCCCCCACTGTTTTTCTTCTTGATTAAAATTTCTTATAATTCTGAGAAAATTTCCTACTGTTTTTTTTTTCTTGAGTTAAAAGCTCTACTATTTTTTCTTGACAGAAAGAAAGACAGAAATGAGAGAGTGAAGGAGGGCAAGACGAAAGGCAGGGAGGAAGGATGGGAAGCAGGAAGGAAGGAGGCAGGGAGAAACCTGGTAACTATTAAACGCAAGTTGTGAGCAACCCCGACTTGTCCCTAACTTGAAAGGAAACTAGAGTATTTCACCATTAAGTCTTAAGCAATTGTTAAGAGAATGCACAAGTATCACTCTATCAACTATTTACAAAGACTTTATATAACAGTGGATGTTGAATTTTCTCAAACATCTTTCTGAGCATTTTCATATAAGATTTCTTCTTGAGCAAGTGAGAATATAGACAAGGGGCTAGCAAAGCTTCTCTATAAAAGGCCAAAAAGTAAATATTTTCAGCTTTAGGGCCACAGGGCCTCTGTTGCAACTATGGAATCCTGCCACCGACCCACAAAAGCAGCCATAGACAATAGTCTATGGACGTGGCTCTATTCAATAAAGTTTTTTTGTTTGTTTTTTTAACACAAATATAGCCAAGCCAGCAGGCCATACTTGGCCAGCAAGCCAGTGAACAGTGTGTTGACCCCTAATACAGATTATGATAATATATATCTCTCTTTCTGAATTCACTAAAATTACTCTTTAAGTATGGTCTATCAAAAGCATAGTAAAAGGGACTGATACCTTTCTCTAATATTTTATTTAGAATTTTGGCATCTATATTCAAAGTGAGATTGCACTTATTTTCTTTTGTGTTGGTTTGGTAGTATAGTTATGCTAAGTAGAAATTTTGTTTTTGTTTTTGTTTTGTTTGTTTACTTTTTTTGGCTCTAGAAGACAGTTTTATACAGCATGGGAATTGTCAGCTTCTTAAAAGTTGAAAATATTTGACTTAAAAAAAGTCTTTTATGGATAGAGTGTTTAGTTTTCTTACTTTATTTGCAGTCCTATAAAATCATATATTTCAACAAGATTCTGTATAAAATGAATAATTTTATACAGCCACATTTGCCAGTATGTGCTCAATAGAATATTACCTCCTGATTGATTCAAGAGGCTATATGTTAAAGAAGGATTCTATGAATGATTAAGTGTGGGAAACACTGTGCAAGATAAAGCTAATTAGCTCTCTGAACAACAGGGCTGACTTCTCAAAACCTTTAATATACCATGTGAAATCTGAATATCAAAAGGTGGGATTATGAATTATATTATGAAATACTTCCCTAATTGATTTGACTACAGAGTATTTGTCTTGGACATTGTATGGTTCATGTGTTCTTTAAGACATAATTTTGAAAATCCTAGAGTAGACTACAAGAATTTATAATATTTCTCTAACTGTAATAATATTGCCCTTTATCAGTTATACTTTTGAGTATTTGTGTCTGTTCTTTTTCATTTAATTTTTTTTAGATTTCATTTATTTATTTGACAGAGAGAGAGCGCGCGCACAAGCAGGGGGAGTGGTAGGCAGAGGGAGAAGGAGAAGCAGGCTCCCCACTGAGCAGAGAGCCTGATGGAGAGCCGGATGCTGGGCTTGATCCCAGGACCCTGGGCTCACGACCTGAGCATAAGGCATAAGGCAGACGCCTAACTGACTGAACCACCTGGGTGCCCCTTTTTCATTTATTAATCTAGGGAAAAGTTTGCCTAATTTTCTCCCAGTTCATTTATTTCTTTCCTTACGTCTGTCAGGCTCTGTTCTATGCCTTTATTGGGGTTATTTTATTATCATGCTTTTCTGCCTCTAAAGTTAATTGTTTTGTTCTTTTTTCCCCCTATTCATTCTATTTAATAATAAAGGCACTTGGGGGTGTGGGTACGGGCAAAATAGGTGAAGGGATTAAGAGGTACAAACTTGCAATTATAAAATAAATAAGTCACAGGGATAAAAGGTGAAGCAGAGGGAATACAGTTAATAACATTGCAATAACTTTGTATGGTGACAGATGGTAACTATATTTATTGTGGTGAGCATTGCATAATGTAATGTAATGGTTGCATCACTGTGTTGTGCACTTGAAACCAATTTAACATTGTATGTCAATGATACCCCAATAAAATGATAAAAAGAACAAAAGAACAAAAGAATGAAAGAACTAACTAAGTAGTGGAGGAAATTGTAATTTTTTAAAAATTTTTTATTGTTATGTTAATCAGCATACATTACATCATTAGTTCTTGATGTAGTGTTCCATGATTCATTGTTTGTGCATAACACCCAGTGCTCCACGCAGAACGTGCCCTCTTTAATACCCATCACCAGGCTAACCCATCCCCCACCCCCCTCCCCTCTAGAACCCTCAGTTTGTTTTTCAGAGTCCATCGTCTCTCATGGTTCGTCTCCCCCTCCGACTTACTCCCCTTCATTCTTCCCCTCCTGCTATCTTCTTTTTCCTATTATTAGAACTTTCACCATTTCACACAAATTTTGATATGTAATATTCATGCTGTTATTTTAAATAGCTTATAGTTTTGATTGTCTTTAAGATTTTATTTTTAAGTGATCTCTACACCCCACATGGGGCTCGAACTCAGAATCCTGAGATCAAGAATCACATGCACTTCTGACTGAGCCAGCCAGGCACCACTGTAGTTTTGATTTTTAACACAAGAATTATTTAAGGTGCCTGGCTAGCTCAGTCGGTAGAGTATGACACTCTTAACACAAGAATTATTTAGTAGTGTCCTTTATTAAAAATTTTCAAGTGATCTACATATAGATATTAAATCAACCTTATTAATTATATTTATCATCCTCCATGAATTTATTTGTGTTCTAATCCATCTGTGAGAGAGAAAATGATACTTTAATTTCTCTTAGTATAATTATATTTTTGTCAACACCTCATATTTCTAACATTTTTTCTCTTTCTATAATTTAATATATCAAAAAATTTCCTTTATATAGTTTATTTAATGTATAAATATTCATGACATTTTATCTCTATATAACAACATAAAAAGATTATCCCAGGATGTTGACTCAACTTGGTCTGGTCATGTTAACACTACTTCTGATTTCTATGTGTGTATGTCTACTATATTTTTACCTTTCTTTTTATTTTTAACATCTGATGTCATTTTGTTTTATGTCTGACTTTTTAAGGAGCATAAACTATATTTAAACAAATCCAGAAAAATACTTACCATTTAAAAGGAAAGTTTACTCCTTTACATTTAGTGTGATAACAGACAACTGTTTTTGCTTCTTGTTTTATAGGCTTTCTCTTTTTTTTCTGTTATATTTTTTCTTCCTTCTTTCTCTTAGGTTCTCTGCTTCTCCTGGAAAATACTAGACCACATTGATTTTCTGAATATTACAGATATCCTCAATACTCTGGTATTCAAATATTCTACTTATTTCAGCCCCAAAATAAGGCTCTCTATCATTCTATATTTCTGATGTTTATGGCTGCCTCTTAGCCTGTTTTCCATCTCCTGCCCTTGGATCTGAGTCAGGAGGTGATAGTGAAGTTTGCCAGAGTACTTTCCTGGTACTTTTTGACATGTTGCTATTTCAGAAGACATAAAATTACACCTGTCCTCCATGACTTCCTATATCACATTCACAATTTATCTGAAAGAAATCCTTCAAGTTTTAATCTATAAGTGTTCAGAGTGCTCATTAAATATAAACAAATAACAGGGAATGGGAAGTAAGGAATTGGGGAAAGGTTAATATTTTTGAAAACATCATATCAACTTACACTTAAGTCCTGAAATTAACTAAAAGAATTATTTCTAAGTTTTAGAAATTGTTAAATGTAGGAGAAAATAGCTATCTAGTGACCTTCTAC
Organism: Eumetopias jubatus; assembly: GCF_037043125.1. Taxonomy (NCBI): domain Eukaryota; kingdom Metazoa; phylum Chordata; class Mammalia; order Carnivora; family Otariidae; genus Eumetopias; species Eumetopias jubatus. Next base: position 59,998,663 of record NW_028274814.1, read on the forward strand.
TTTAAAAGAGTTGCTAATGCATCTAGTCTGATGAAAAAATTCTAGGGAAGAAGAAATTATCAATGGAAAGAATAAGGAGGAAAAGACTGAGTTCAATAGTTACTCCTAGCTCCCAGATAATATATAACATACAAAGTCAATCAGAGAAAGACATGTACCATATGACCTCACTGATATGAGGAATTCTTAATCTCAGGAGCAAACTGAGGGTTGCTGGAGTGGTCGGGGGTGGGAGGGATGGGGTGGCTGGGTGATAGACATTGGGGAGGGTATGTGCTATGGTGAGCGCTGTGAATTGTGCAAGACTGTTGAATCACAGATCTGTACTTCTAAAACAAATAACGCAACATATTTTAAGAAAAAAGAAAAAGAAGATAGCAGGAGAGGAGGAATGAAGGGGAGTAAGTCAGAGGGGGAGACGAACCAGGAGAGATGATGGACTCTGAAAAACAAACTGAGGGTTCTAGAGGGGAGGAGGGTATGGGGATGGGTTAGCCTGGTGATGGGTATTAAAGAGGGCACATTCTGCATGGAGCACTGGGTGTTATGAACAAACAATGAATCATGGAACACTACACCAAAACAAATGATGTAATATATGGTGATTAACATAACAATAAAAAATTAAAAAAAAATTCAACATACAAAGGCAACTTGGTACAAATTTTGGTCATTTTCTTTCCTTTCTAATTTTTTTTGTCTTTTCCTTTCTTTGAAGAAACACCATGTTTATGACAATATTGAACATAAGCAAACTACTTTGATATAAAAATTCTCTCAGTCAAACAGTATAGTACCAGGACACCATAGGAAGAATTTAACTAGTCCAGGCCACTCCTAAATTAATGTGTATGTTCTTTTTCACAGTTCTGACAACATGCTGACTTGGGAAAAGTGGGGAGAGAGGAGAGTGGGCATGAGGAAGCAACTTATCAAGAAAAAAGAAAAAAATTGCATTGCCTCTGTCCCACATCCCTTGTAAGCTGAAAAGTCTTTTTGTGTCTGTCAGAGTCTCCCTGGACTCTGGATCCAGAGTACTGGAGAACTGAACCTTATCCTTATATGAGAATTATAGCCAGTCTATGGCTCAAAAAGTGGATCCAGGAAAAGGATGCTAAGAGGAACAGTCTGAAGTGGTCAGAGGCAGTAGGTGGACTCCAGGGTGAATTCCAATGTGGCAGCCCTGTGAAAAATCTCCAAGGCAGATTTGGTGAATACATTTTCTGATTACAAAATAAGCACAATCATAACTGTGTCTATCAGTCAGTATCTTGCTTGCTAGATATATAGCCCCAGTGTGAGGATGTACCCTGGTAATACCCGAAGACAGAATTAAGCTCTGGACAAGTTATCATCTATTTTCGTAGTTCAGGCCCTTTGGAGAATATAATGAAAGCTATGGGCCCTCTCTGTAGAAAAACTTGTGAGTGAGTACATCACAGAGTTTTTTTTTTGGGGGGGAGTTACAGATTCCATAAAGCTCACCCTACAAACCTTAAAGTGATTTAACACACAGATGGAAAACACTTGCTCTAGAGGTTAGTGAGGAAGCAGTTCATAGGGCTGCACTTTAAAGATGGAGAAACTTCAGTTGGGGACATAGAGGAATAGACACTCATGTGATTTTGAAGCTTTACTTTGCCCTTTCCTTTGATTCAAATTTCAATAGCATATACCGACCACAGAAAAAATATATATATACACACTGGATTTTGACTGATTTATCAACATTTTAAGATAGGAGCAAAAAAGTATATTTCCTATATGTTGAACTTAGAAAATACATGAAGGGAACAGCTGCAGGCTGGCAGAGGGATGAAGCAAATTAAACTCATGACCTTCTCTCTCTCTCTCCCTCCTCTTTTAATAAAGTAATTTAAAAAATCTGAAGAATGAAGCAGTACCTGGTAAGCTCTGGGAAGAAGAGATAACTTGGGTGCTTCTATTTAAGGCATAATCCTCTTGCTAGTTCTCTTGGGCTATCCCTCTACCTGATGAGTGGGAGAACCAGTGTCTGAGCCTTATTTCCCCCTATCTCTTCGCCACCCACCAATTCTTATGGAAAGTATAGAAATTAACTCTTACACAAATTAATAGTCTATTTGTAGAATAATAAGGGATTAAAATGACAAGACAGCGAATATATTCTTAATTCCAATGTATAAAGATGACATGTCATTTTTAGAACACTGGGTAAATAAAATCTTACTATTCTAACCAAAATGGCCATTTGATCTAAGTGCACCCTGTCTGTTGTAGGCTTAATATAAAAAATATTTTTTCTATCATAATTTTACAATGGCTACTGTCTAACCCCCAAATGCTTTAAGGGTATAAGGGGAGAGAGAAAGAGAAAGAGAGAGAGAGAGAGAGAGACTTAAATGCCATCTCTCTTCTAGGCAGCAATTTCCCCAGATGAAGAGGTCACCACTGTTTAACAGTGTGCTGCCATGTTAATTTAGTATGACAAGATAAAGCAGTAATCTCGGCTCGTGGAGGCTGTAAACCGCCTGCTATCCTGGGACATGCTCAAGTCGATTTGCACTGTATATCACTTTATACAATTGCCATGACAAAGCCCCCTGAGTTCTCACATGTAAATCTCTCTATCCCACTCTTCCTGTAGCCCCCTCTTTTCCATTCCCTCCCAATTTCTTTCTCCCTGGCTTCATGTCCAGGTAGACCACATCCACTCAGCACTAATCTCTGAAAACATAATGCTCTGCACATGACAAGGGACACACAAAACACACACCTCTCACAACCACTCCGTCAAGTCCCCCAATTTAAGAGAAGATGTTCAGGGACTTAGATAATCCACTGATCCCACTTGCACCGGCTTTTATATTTCAGTCTGCCGTGTTAAGTTGTCAAGGGGAGTGATTAAACCGATGTTCCATGATTCAAGATTTACTTTCCTAGGAATGATAGTTTTCAAAGCTTGTCTTACTAAGTTCTGCTTAAAGATTATCCCTAAGAAAGCTGATGTATCTGCACTGGTATAAATCTAGTAATAAAACTCTAAAATGTTTTAGGTAAGGACGTTTTGGAGATATTCAGGGTTATAAACATAAGAATGTAAAACCGAATTAAATTTGGATTTTTAAAAAATGTCATCTGTGTAGTTCTCTCTGCATGAAGCAAAAACACCATATGTAAAAAAGGGGGAAAAACATGTTTCTATCTATGTAAAACAAAAATAATTATAGAACCACTGAAGAGGACATAAGCGAACAGGGAAGAGTTTATATGATAGGAAATAAAAAGATCACCTGAAGCACATTAGGAAAGTGACAAGTCAAAGTTTTATCCAATAAAACAAAAGCAGAGATACATGTTTAATCATCAAGAATTAACAGCTAGAAATATACACATTTTGGGTAGGTGTCCTAGTTTTAAATGTGACATGTCAGATTTCTGAGAGGTCGAGCTGATATACTCTACAAATCCATTTGTACAGTGTCTCTTATTCATATCTCAGCCTTTTTACATCATCTCAAACTGCCCTTATGGGTAAACAGAAACGAGAGATCAAAGGACAAAAAAACAATACACACAATGCAAATAAAACAAAGGACCAAATCCCCCCAGAGGACCTCTAAAATTCCTGAAATCAAATAGGAATTTTAAAACATATTGAAATGTAAAAAAAAAAAACAAAAAACACAAAACCCTGCCAAAAATGAATATGCTAATAAAACCATAGTAACAAACATGAACCTTATTAACCATGTCCTAAAAGAAAAATCAGGATGTGTCTTCAGAATATTCATACAGGAAAAACTGAATAATTTTTAATTATATTCTTTTCCCAAAATATTGCTGCTGGTGTGTGTATGTGTGTGTAAGTGTGTGCACGCTGGTGTTACTTTCCTCAGGTAAACTATTTGAAGAAGTGTAACAGGTGAGGCCACAGAAGAATGCTGTGATCTATGAGTTATGTGAAGGGTGACAGAAAGGGAGATTACATTAACTGAATAGTCACTACACAACAAGCACTGTGGTAGGTAATTACTTCATTTACTTGTTACATCTATGTACTAAGTAGTATTTCAACACGTAGATAAGGAAAGTTGCTCTCAGAATGTCTTCTATAAGCCCACGTTTTGGAGACATTCATTCATCCATTCAACTATTTGGAGACACGTGCTGTGTGTCAGCCATGGAGCCAGACTCTAGAGACCCAGTGCTGAACAAGATAGACATATGACGCCAAAGATAACATAGAGTTTTCTCCTTTAAATGAGTTTACATCTCATGTTCAAGGCAAATTACATCCAAAGATACTGACAGAACTTACTGGTAGGAACACTGAATCAGTTAAAATGGGATGGAAATGTGGGTAGTAATCCTCCAGGTTACTAAAAGGAAATCATGACTACTAGGAGCCACCAAAACCCACAGTGTTTCTCCTGATAATTCATGGTCATTAGTCAACGGAACATAAACTATTCAAGAACTATAGCATCTATTAAGACCTTGCTATGTGCAAGGCACAGCTCAAGGCCACTTACGAGAATTCTATTTTATCTTCATAACCCTTGTGTATATTCAGAGTTTCAGTTATTATCCTCATTTTCAGATGAGAAAACAAAGGCACAGAGAAAAACCACAAAACTTAGATACCTTATAAAATGTGGAATTTATTGAAACCCAAGCAGTTCAAGGATGAGTTTAGGCTCTTTACCACCACATTCTCCATCTCTTATCAAAATGCAGCTCTGACTTGGCTTAGGTAGATTTTTCTTGAGGTGGTGGTGCTCATTGCTGTTAATGAACAGCCTTAATAACATTAAGCAAAAATTTGGCTGCCAATCAACAATATTGATGATAATTAAATCTGTCATAAATATCTGACTGAGAGACACTATCTCAGATTGATAATGATGTCCTTTTTTAATAGTTAAAAATTAAAAAAAAACCATTTAATGACAAGAGATTGAGATTTCTATTGGACTTCTCATTTCAAAAGTATTCTTCTTGGGGGGGAGGGATGGGGCGGCTGTGTGATGGACACTGGGGAGGTTATGTGCTATGGTGAGCGCTGTGAATTGTGTAAGACTGATGAGTCACAGACCTGTACCCCTGCAACAAATAATACATTATATGTTAATAAAAAATAAAGTATTCTTCTTTAGCTTTATTTTCTTGAAGGTTACTTAAATTTGTAAGAATTGAAAGCATCTGACATTTAATACACCATTCTTCTCCTAGATCATAGAACTTAAATATGTCTTTAGGCACTCATTTAACTAAAAACTAATATTTACTAAGTTCCTGCTATATCCCAGGCACCAGAGTGCTTTATGTGTACTGACTCCTTTCAACATAACACTCTCTCAGTTAGACGTTATTCTAACTAATCCCCATTTTACAGATGGCAAAAATAAGGTACAGAAAATTTCCATAATTGCTAAGTGCCATAAAATATTAAACAGAAGTTGGAATTTACTCAGTAATTTTGTCTCTAGTGCCATGTGCTAAACCACTATGCTATGCCAACAGTCCAATAGCCAGAATACGAATTAATACTAACCTTTATATGAAGGGTTTAGCAAGTAATCTTTTAAAATCCCATATATTGCCCAATCCATTCTGAAACAGTTACATCTCTTGGTCCATTTGAAGCCAGATAAAAAGATTAAAAAAATCAAGTTATCTCTGAGTTAAGGTATAATAGTCAAGCAACAATTGTTCTATCTGAATTCCCCACATGTATTTCTAAAGACTTTTAAAATTATTTATTCCAGGGATGCTTGGGTGGCTCAGTCGGTTAAGCGTCTGCCTTCGGCTCAGGTCATGATCCCAGGGTCCTGGGATTGAGCCCCGCATTGGGCTCTCTGCTTGGCGGGGAGCCTGCTTCTCCCTCTCCCACTCCCCCTGCTTGTGCGCTCCTCTCTCTCTCTCTCTGACAAATCAATCTTAAAAAATAAAATAAAATTATTTATTCCAATTTATTCAGATAAATTATAAAAATGATTTTAATGTGTATATGAATGGAGAGGCAGTAAGCACAGTTATTAAGTGCTTGGGTTCCAAAGTCATGAATCCAAACTCTACCACTTACTTATTAGGCATATTACTTTACCCAAGACTGTTTTCTATCTGTAAACTTGGGATAATCACTGTTGTCGAACTCACTGGGTTGACATAAAATTGACTGAGATAATAAAAATGTAGGGTGGCTGGTACATAGAAGAAATTGATATATTACACATTCTTATTTTTAATTATTAGATATCATATTCTAAAGAGCACTATTTTGAAATCTTCCATATTCAGATTGTAGTTATCAGACTGTAGATAGGCTATAAGATATATTCACACAAAACTTTCAAAGTTGCTTTTTATATTTTAGTGATGACCCTGGGGAAATCAAAATCTCAGATACACGAGAAGCATGATCTCTGACTCCTGTGTCTCTAGTGTGCAAAGCATGCCAGCCACTGCCACAAAGCCTAAAGATGGAGCCTGGTAACAACCCAGCAATCTCCCTCTCTCCAGAAATGTGTTTACGCAGAGGGAAGGGTCCAGGAGTGGCACCAGAGGTGGTTACCAGGCTTAGCACATTATTAAGTATACATATGCTATGTCATCATAACCTATTTTTTTGTTACTCATTAATATAGGTGTGGACTTTTTTACATGGTACATATTATATATTCCTACCTAAATAAAAAGCTCCTTAATGGTACCTTTGTAGTGATGCTCCTTTTTTAATATCCTACCTCCATCTAAAATTTTTTGTTCACTCTTAGAATATTATTCTCTCATTTAGGATTATTGGCCAACAAAATTAACTGTTTTATCTCGAGACAGGCTGGATTTTTAAGAGCTAAGAAGAGACATTGAAATAAAAACTGCTTCTCTATATAATGAAAACACTGTTTCCTCTCCTGCCACAGAATCAGCCTTGACTAAAGAAGACACAAAATCCAGTCACTTGTGTTCATTTACTTTATCACGTGATGTCAGTGTCACAGCGCTGCCCAAGGCTGCTCTCCTTACATTCACTCCTCATCTGCTCACACGGATCATTCCTGAAAACTGGCTAGGGGGAAATTTTTATTTATTTATTTATTTATTTATTTATTTATTTATTTATTTTTTAAAGATTTTTTATTTATTCACTTGAGACACAGAGATACAGAGAGAGAGAGAGAGAGAACATGAGCAGGGAGAGAGGCAGAGGGAGAGGGAGAAGAAGGCTCCCCACTGAGCCAGCAGCCCGACAACGTGGGGCTCGATCCCAGGACCCTGACATCATGACCTGAGCCGAAGGCAGACGCTTAACCATCTGAGCCACCCAGGCGCCTTTAGGGGAAAGTTTTTAAAAAGCATTTTTGCTTTTGTATAAAGGAGATATGTAACCAAAGGAACTGATTACAACTGTAAATTTAAGTTAGCTTTACACTTATTTCCCATTTCAAGTAACAAAGAACTTTCAGCTTTCTCCTCTAGGTAGCAGAGTAGAGAAAAACATAAAATTTACTTTCTAAACAAAAAATGGGGGGAAAGGGACACGAAACGATCAGAACTGGTTACATATTAAAATACTGTCATGAATCCAGTTCTAATGACACCTTTAATGCCAGTTCGAATTATGGGCATCTCAGACCTTTTGGAGGAAGTGAAGAATTTAAACACACTTAATGCTTTTAAATGCACTTAATGTGGCACAAATAGTGTTCATTTTGAATTCAGACTGACATTTCTTAAGGAATCATTTCTCTTGAAAGTGCTCACCCCTATCTTTCAATTAGATTTTCTATACTATTGAATTCCTCTCTATTTTTTAAAAAACTTACCCCCCCCCCGCCAAATCCAGGTATTTGTGTTTATCTGTACTTATAAAAGAGAAAGGTATATGAGCCTAATTGCCAAAATATGTGAGGAAAAGAAATTAGAATGAAAACCCAATACTTCCTTACATTATTTTTATGACTTCACTTTCTTAAGATCCCAACTAAGTGCCAGTGTTTCTGCTTGTTAGAGAAGCTGCTATACAAAGGTAACTTCTCTCTTTTTAGGCACAGTGGATAGTTGTATCTACCTGATAGAGCCATGAGGGAATATGGTGTATTATTTGAAATATTTTGAGGTCCCACTGACAACTGAGTTACCTAGTCTTGGAGATTTCATTCTAATTCCTGGAATTCAGGCACCAACATTGCAAAATTCTTATTTCTTTTGGATTCCCTTATGTGATGGCCCTTTGCAATTACAAAATAAAAAATAATGACAAACTCGTTGCTATTATCCCTCATATTAAGTTAATACACTGACACTACCATCAATATTACTTTCTAGTTATGTAAATACTCTCCATTCTTCAATTCTTACTTTCTACCAATTATTATAAAATCTCAAATTTAGGAAAGAAATATGAAGACAAAAAAACAATAATTGAGTTAAGGAAATAATCAAGAACTGATTGAAAACAGTGACAGAAGCTGTCAAATAATTTAAAATATAAAAGCTAGTAACAGGCACCCAAAGACCATAAAGTATCTGCTAAAGCACCAGGTCCCAGACATTTGGATTCAATGATAAGCCCAATTTCAAAAAATAATTTCAGAACCAATATAGAGTTCTAAGTCCTTTTTTCCCCCAGTAAGAATATTAAATATAAAATTATAATTTACTATCAACGCTGGATCATGAAAGAAAAGTAAAAGAATGTGATTTCTGAATAAACTGAATAAATATGCCACATAGTTCTGTGAAGAGCTAACTAAAAATCGGTGAAAGTTTTGTCATAGAACCAACTGACCTTTATTAATCACATACAGTAAGAGAAACCTAGGCTGACTGCAGGAAGTTTGGCAAGCCCCCAAGAGGTAATATATGTAAATAAGAAGGAAGTGTGTATCGGAGCACAATGGTGCTGATTCTCTGACCCTGTCTTCCTTCCTGATAATGGCTCCATTGAGATCCACAAGAGAACCATTAAGAATGTTTTCTGATGGAGCACTGGGTGTTATATGCAAACAATGAATCATGGAACACTACATCAAAAACTAATGATGTAATGTATGGTGATTAACATAACATAATAAAAAATAAATAAATAAGAAGAATGTTTTCTGATAGAAGCAAATTGAAAGAGGAAAAAGAGGAGCAAACAAGGAAAAGAATCAAAGGAAGAAAATGTGGAAGAACTGAAAACAAAACATCTAAGATACAAAATAAAGGTTAGGCCCCAAATTATGCATTATTTTTAACTTCCAAATACAAATGATTCTATTACGCAGGTCCAAAAATAGCAAATGAGATAAACACAGACACCTATCCATTCCATAAAGTAAGGAACACCATTCTAGTAAGTTTCCAGCACTGCTTCTTCATGTCCTTGCTATTTCCAATATCCTAGCCAAGTATTTCATCATTCTTTCCACTTCATTCAAGGTGGTCACCCAGATAAAGAAAAGAAACATTTAAAACCCCAATAACTCAAGTATTTGTTGGTATTATTATGAATATGAGACATGTATTTCACTAACTTCCCCATATTTTATATTAAGATCTTTACAGTACACTTAGTCTTTAGTTTTGGGTTTTTTTTAACTTTCTCTTTTCTTTTTTCTTAGTTATTTCTTCTGGGGAAAAAATGTGGCAAAAGCAAAATTATGCTTAAGTATAAACTGAAGACCTGGTATAATGATAATTGATCCAATGTGTCTATATATTTTTAGTATCTTGGAATCTAATTTTCTTGTGGAAGCAATTTCAAATTAATCTATTTTTGATCCCCACAAATGAGATATCTTTCAACTGTGCATCTCCTCAGCACTTGTTAGCCTGTTTCAGCGTTCTAATATTTTATATAAAATTATGACGATTTTGTGCTCATCTTATCTCCATACTATACAAAAAGTTACAAGAAGGAAGAATTCTTACTCATTTCTCTATTACTGCTGAATTGTATATATTTGAGTTGAATCTTTCCACAACCTATTAAATGAAAGTCATTAAATTCATTAGGCCAAATCTTCTTAAGCAAACATATTTCCCCCCATTACTACAGCTTTAGAAAGGTCTTGTTTATTCACCAGTCACTGCACAGCACTTTGTGGGGATGCTAACAGTAGACCCTCATCAAGTATCCTGAACTAGCTCGCAGCTCCCACGTAGCACGTTTTTCCTCACCATGGGAGAGTACATTCCTCAATTTCTCAAGGCCCAGTAAACTTTTAACTCAACAGTAGTACTTCAAATACTATGGACATCATATGAATCAAGGTTTTCTCCACTTAATATTCAACCCTCCCCCAATGAGAAGGAATGGAATTGTAAGGCAACGGGACAACACGATCTATTGCACAACTTATCCAGTGGCTTTGATGAACCCCAACTGATTGTTTTTCACATGTCCTCATTCCTGCTAGCCCTGGGGGTAATTTTCAGAAACAATACAAGTATAAAGATTGAACCACTTACATTCAAACACAAGCCTTGGATTATATCTAGATAAACAGCTTCATGTGGTATTTTCTGACACCATTTACAGAATAATGTTTGTAACAATGTAATTTCATTGTATGATAAACATCAATTTACCATAAAAAACAAATACAAACTTGTCACCATTTTCACCTTGTTTCAATTGAATTGGCCTTGTTCAGATAAGCAAGCCTATCTCTTACAGAAACAACAGTTTATAGATAAACTGTGTGAAATCGGGTACGTGTGTGTAGAATTACACTGTCTACTATCATAATTTTATGCTGCCACACTCCACATATGGCTTCCAAGCTTACTTTATCTGAATCTTTCTGAATCTATTCTCCATGCTATTAAACTGAGCACATTCCACATCATTCAAAAGTAATTGCACTTTTGTCTAGAGTGTAGGAGACTGCTCTCCCTAAACAATGAAATTCTCATTATTAGAACTGGCACAATAACCACACTGGTGTTAACAACAGTATGTATTATACCATCACAATAACTTACGCTAAGTTTGATGTACAAAGGTAACCAGAAATTTAAAAGCCTATAAAAACTCCTATATAGAAATAGGAATCTTCACTATACCATAATTAAGGTCCTATTCTGTGACTTATTTTTAAATAACACATGCATTTCTCTTTTTTCTTTTGTATATTATCTGAACAGGACTTTATACGTAACATTATCCTCGTCAAACATTGAAAATACATTACTAATAATATTAGGTCATAAGCAAAGTATATAAAGAGTATTTCAAGACACAACTATAATATAGCAATTAAAATTATTTGGGGGTAAATAAATAATCCCAGGAGTTGACAGTGAACCTGAGTAAGTAAAAGCCTCTCTCTGACATGCATTCTATGAATCCTTCACTGTTTAAGGCTGGATTTTACACATTGGAGCCTTGCTGTAATGTTCTACTTGGTTCCCAGCTATATACCCAACTTCTACAAAAGATCTGATTTAAAAAGACACTTTTGTCTTCTTTTGATGGATGTCAGGAAGAAACTGACTCACACTGAATGTTGCTTTATGATAACTAGTGTCTCTGCAATGTTTAAACACATTTACATTAAGATAAATCAAATTATTAAGCCCCAAACACTATGTATCCAGAGGTTTTTTTTTTAAACAATTCCAGGAAAATATTATCAGTATAAACATTAAATGAGATACTAAAACATATTAAAACTTATTTCCAAATCCAATGGATCTTTAAATGTTAAAAAATAATACACAAACACAGTCTTTATTTCATATGAGATTCAGCTATCTATAAAGTGAGCAACTCAAGTTATTTTTTAATAAGAATACTGTACTGTTAAAATAAATAATTACATATTTTAAAAATCAGTGTTGGGAGGCGGCCACTCTATAGTTAATACAAAACAATTCATTCAACTCAAGAGGATTTTAAGAAGTCAAAAGAGAGTTTGGCTAAGATAAGTGTATATCTTCTGTGGAAAAGAAAAAAGAGACAATTGACTATTCAGTAACCACAGGTGGTCAAGCCTTTCATTTCACATCACGTTTGACACTAGAACAACAATCTAACCAGCAGAAGTAGTATGCAACCAGACAGAAAACAAGCACCAAAATGGCGACCACAGAGTCCCTTGGCTGCCTCTCACTTTCTGGTGCTCATATATAATCACATTGATTGACATGAAGATATGTTCTCAATAGTTCTTTGCATCATGAAATAAATTCATTTGTATCAGAACTATTATTAAAAATAAGCCAGAAATTATAGTGATTCTTGCTTGTCTCTGAAACTCTAAAGTGACAGCCTCCAAACCCATGTTTAAAAAGGGGGGAAAGGGACAGGATGGGTAGATCTGATCTTCTGTAAAAATAAAGTCCCAAACTGCCTTTCCACTCATGTCAGAATCAGACTTTACAACCTTGCCTTTCACCTTTTTGAAGATCACCTGGGAATCAAAATTCACCATTAATTGCTTGGCAAGATTATGAGAGCTTGAGAGAAGGAAACCACAGAATCAGTCTTTTTCATATCTATGTCTCAATCTTATACTGGCTAAAAATCTGACAATTAAAAAAAAACAGCTTAAGACAGTTGATCTGTAATGAACCCTGAATAGTAAGTAAACCATTCCAAGAATAGATAGACTTATAGTATTCATATCAGTACAGCTAATGGAAGTTGCTCTTAGTAAGGCACTTTATTTCTCCAAAATATTCAGGCAATAAACACAACTTCAGAAGGGAAGAATTACATCTTCATCTGACCCAATTCCAAACACCTGCATACCCTGCATGTGAACAAACAACCCTAATTCCTCAAAATCTTTATATGGCAACAGTTGTGAAGTGTACAGAACTTTTATCTCAGAAAATATTTTCCAACCTAAATGTTATACTGAGAGCATCTCTCCATAACTTCGAGCCAGCCTTACAGGGATTACTCATCAGTTTTACTTTGTCTCTAAACTATATTGGCAATATAAAATGTGGACCTCTCATTCCTTTTTTAATTTAGGAATAGAGTATGAATGTCACATATAAATAGGCAATGAAATCTGGAAACCTGTTTTTTTTCCTTAAATTGAACTCTATGATATGGAGACCATGAAATATTGTCTCTGTTTTCAAATATACTGAACAGAAAAAAAAAAAAGTATTTTCCTACTGAAATAAAAGTTTCTGTTAAGTGAACATTACAATGGCCTACTACTCAAAGTACAATGATTTGTGTTGAATAACAATTCTATAAATATATTCAATCATTTTGATAAATGAAAAAAATATATCAATCAGCTTAACCGGTGAATATATCATGGCTACTACACATACTTTCTGCTTTCTGAGTATACTACATTAATACATTCTATTTTAGTTCTTAAATTTCTAGAAAATCAGCATGTTCACCATGAATAGTCTTAACGACTTTGCCCAAAACATATTTACTATTTAAACATCCATATGAATTCTGCCATTTAATCAATAATCATACATTGTCTATTATATGCTAAGTATCAGAAATACAAATATATATTATATTCTATATTAATTTATATTAATATATAGTGATGGTATATTAACATTCTATATCAATATATCATATAATATAATCATACATAATTATATATGCATATAATTCATTTCCTATTCCTTTCCTATTACCTTCCTATTCACCAGGAAGGTAAAATATGAAAAGAGAGCGTTTTCCAGGTAGAAAGAATAAAGCTGTGTCGTGCAGGGTCACCTGGTATATTTCTGAACATGCATGAAAAACTTGGCACAACAAGAACAGTGGGTCCATGGCAAGAAATGACAGGAGAGAAGACCAAGGCCATAGTTTGGTGCTACTTTATACAGAGTTTTATGCTAAGACAATGAGTTTTAGACTAATTCCTATAAAAACAAGGACACACAGTTCCCAAAGTAAACAATCCAACTCAATTGTCAGGAAAACAAGTCTTGTGGATATTGAAAGAAAGACGGGAGAGAGGAGAGGCTAAAAATCTGAGATCATATGAGAGACTTTTCCAACTGTCTACTTAAGAGATGAAAACCTGATGGAATCAAGAAACATTTCAGGCAGGAACAAATTTAGAAACCAGTTAGATATATATAAGAGCAAGTGTCAGCATGTCACTAAAATGTACTTAAACCATTTGTATCCTGAGATCGGTCTGAGAATCTGATGAAAACCATAATCTTACTCACTCGTATGCATAATACAGAATTATCCATTCATTTTCAGAAGATCCCATAGGCCCTGCCTAAGAACTGTTGCTCTACATGAAGTTGCTTGAGGGAAGGAGCTGTATTTTATTCAAATCTGTTTCCACAGTGCCCCACAATAACAACAAGAAACTTGGTACAAAGTAGGCAATTCATAGTTTGTATCTAGTTGAACTGAGTTCTTCCTTACAAACTGGTTTCATTTTCACTAACATCCTGCATCACAGGATCCGTCATTCCAACTACAGAATGTAATTTAATATAATTTTCTTATACTCATCTTTGAGTATACTTAAAATAATCTATCTCTCCTTTATTTTTGTGGTATTCTTCAGGTTATAACTATTTATATTCACTCCTTCAAATCTGTGTGTTTATGCTTAGAGTAGTATCACAGGAAAACCAAACCAAGAAGCGCTCCCTAAGAGAAGGCAATGGTCAAGATACTGAGAGAGAAAGGCATTAGCAGTGATGCAATGCCAAATGGAGAGTATGATCTCCTTACCCTGCTGAACTGTGTACTACCATTTTCCCCCTTTCTTATCCTAGGTTTAACCTTTATGAGAAGCCCAAAAAGTTCTATCATTGCACATAGGTAATATAAACTCACAGTAGAGAGAAAAAAGTAGGAATTATGGATAATATGATTTAGCTTGCCAACAAAGAGATAATCAGACAATAAAATATGCACGTACTCTTGTGAAGAGCTTATAATGTTTATAATCATGGACTCCAGAATGTCTGGGTAAACAACCCTGGTTCTCCTCTGTATCCTCTGTGACATGAAGCAAATTATTTAACCCCTGTGTGCCTCAGTTTCCTCATTTATAAAATGAGACTAATAATAACACATCACTGTATTATTGAGAAGGTTACATGAGTTAATATACATAATGTGAATAAAATGCCACATCTATATAAGTGTTACACAGCGTTAGCAGAAATACAATCCTTGAGGGGAAAATCTTGGCATATAGTAATCCACCCAGTGAAATTTTGACCTATGAGGCTTAAAATGTTGAAAGAGTATTTAAATCTAATGTGAGTGACAAAACATAGCATCCATTTCACAGTTATTAGGAGATATCTGATTCTTCTTGTTGATTTAGTTCTACATACAGTAATGCAATAACATAAATAAGTGGGCATATTTCAATACCAAGCATATTTATGATATTTAATAATTTTCTAGAGAAAGCAAAAAAAAAAAGCATTTCACAGAATCACAGTCATCTTCAAAAGAATGAGATGGTATGAGGAAACAGTTTTGTTGGTGTAATCTGGTTCAAATTAATGGCCCTACCATCCTTGAAGTAGAAGAGGAGAAGGTCACAAAACCATGACATGTACCCAAGCAGCCATGTTGAAAAGGCGAGTGTGGCTTTCCTGGCAGCTAAGTTCCCTGCTACCTTGCCAACGTGCTGATTCTGTGTATTTAAGTTCCTAAGAAGGACCTAAAAGCCTTACTGGTGACTGTGTGTGTGTGTGTGTGTGTGTGTGTGTGTGTGTGTGTGTGTGCTTTTAAGCTTCAGCCAAAGATGCTATGTTGCCTTCTTCCCTCTCATCCATGAAACCACAGTTTCCTGATCTTCTGCAATGACAATGATCCAGACCCCAGGATGAAGGGACAGATAAATTATCCTGAGTTGCAAATTCTGGAATAAGATGCATCAGGTAATTACTGAATGAATGAGACTGAGTTAGAAAGTATTGCAGTCATATTAAAAAAATATAGTTTCTATGAAATACATTCTCCTGTAATATTCCCAGTACCATAAAGGAATACTGGAATCCAATCTGGGCAAAGCAAAACATTGAAAAACATTGATTTATCATGGTGGAGATGTTCAAAGTATGCTGTAACTCTATCTGGAAAAACCTTTTATTAGAAATACTATGACATCTAACTGTCATGCTGACTAACTTTAAATGTGTTACTTGAACATTATTCTTATATGTACATGTGTTTTCTCCTAATTAAATTGTGTCTCAAAAGCAAAATTCATGAAAAACAAAAAAGAGAAAAAAATAGCATGTCATATACTTCCTACCGGAATCAATTTACTTATAAGGAATTCTAAGATGTTAGGAGTGAATCTTGTGTCTGGCTGTTAAGTAGATGATAATTATAAAGCAAAGGACTGAAGCCAAACTATTAGAAGAGTAGACTGGTCAAAGAGTGAGTGAAGGCACAAGAGACCATGAGAAACCTACCATTGTACTGTGCTGAGAAGTGGGAGTCCTATGGCCACAAGTCTCTTGCGTCAACAGAGAAACTGGCTGAAATTCCTCAGAGTGAGGCTTGTTGGGAAAACTCACATGCAAGGGAAGGTGAAAGGCTGGGAGCCCGTCACTCTCCTCTTCTTCCACTTTCTGTCTGCTTGTCACCATGGCTACCTCTCCATCTGCTTCCCCATACGGAGAGGCTGGTCGCTTGGAAGACATCCTGGAAGGAACAAAAGAGGAGAAAATAATGAAACCTCCACATAAATCCTTAATGCCGTCATTGTGTGGTTAGGGGCCATTGTAACAGAAATGCCTTTTTGTGCTGGCAGAGAGCAGGAAACCATCCAAATACCACTGCAAAGCGCACACAATCAGAAACAATGGCCAAGCAGGTAGCAACAGAACAGTGCTTGTTTGTTGTGAGAATAATACACTAATATAGCACTCTCTTGTATTCTGGCTTCTTAAACAAGAGAATTCACCTAAGAACACTGCATATTGAAAGACCATTCCATTTTAAAGGGAAGAAAAATACCCATCTAGTTTTACACTTTGATAGACCTTATTGAAGACAGAACATCTATGAATAGCAAATACTGTTGGCAGTTAAAAGAAGGGAAAGAACTAAAATGTCTTTCATCAAAAAATAAACAAAATAAATGAACGACTGCCATTATAACAAATTTGCATTAAAAGTATGATTATTATGAATTGTAGAAATATTGGTTATAAGGAAACCACAGACTTCATGGCCAAAAGTTTGATATTTGCTTAAAGCTTATTAGGAATTGAATAAATTTTGCAATTGCTGTGAATCTTGAAACATTTGGGAATTTTTCTTTCCTCACCTCCCCATTCATTTTTAATATCAAACATGCAAAGTGGTAAAAAAAAAAGTGAAAATATAAAAATATTTCAGTTTTCATTTCCACAATCCTATGAAAGACTTAGATGTGGATTCTCAGACTTATTTGCCCCTTAGAATACCTAAGTAAGAGGGAAAAATCAAAGGAAGATGTTTTGTTTTGATGAGCTAATGCCTATAAGGAAATGCACTTAGACACTTAAAAATTAAACACTTTTTTGGTATTTGAGTCTGACTAAGAATACTATCAGAGGTTAAAAATAATTGGCAAATATTCTTCGTTAAATAGAGTTCCCTTTCCTTTCACTACAAGTTTCTCATAGAAGCAGTATAGAGTTAAAATTTTTAATTAAAAAAAAAACTCTCTTGTATTTGCAACTTGATCTGACCTTGGGTAAGTTGTTATTTTTGCTCAACAAAGAGCGTTTACAGAATCATCCATTCTTATTCTAGACCAGTGAGAGAGGAGGCAGGAAAGCATTAACGGCCACACCACTTCTTTCATATATATCACTGCTTTTTAAATTTGAAATTTACTACTAAAGAGTCCATACCACTTCTTTCATATATATCACTGATTTTTAAATTTGAAATTTACTACTAAAGAGATGCTTCTAATCATTGCCAAATAATACTATTCTTACTGTGAAAAGTTTCAAAAGAACAGTGTTTTCAAGTACTGAAGATACATTATTAAGAAATAATAGCACAGTAGAAAAAAATTAGGGCTTTGGAATCAGACAAACATGGATTCAAATACTGATTCTGCTACTTAATAGCTGTGAGACTTAGCTTTAATCTATCTCAATTTACTCATCTTTAAAGGGAGATGTAATATCTACTTGGAATGCTCTTTGAGAATAAACTGTGTACCATATGAAAAATGACTTGTAGAGCATTTAGCACAGAGTAGATGCTCAGTAAACAATAGGTGTTGTTTACTTTAAAACTACAGTGTTACTAACCCCCCCAAAAAAAACCCAAAAAACAAAAACAAAAAAACAAAAAACTCCAAGATGAGGAAAGCAGATTACATTCTAAGAGTTAAACTGTAAAATCAACATGAAATACACAATGTCCTGATAAGAGAAATGCTCCTTGGTCAGTCATACTTAACAATAAACTGATCAGATGTATTAGCGAGTGTAAAGAAGAAATACGAATAGCAAGAAGTCTTGATCAGCTGAAAACAGAGAAAGAGGAGAAAATGTTAGTGGCTCATCTAAAAGAGAAGTAGACTGGGCCATCACATTTCAGGTACCTTCAGTTTTTCTGATCTCATTACTAATGTTTACTCCAAGTATACTCTTAAGTATGGAGAAAGGAAGGAAGGGGCTGGAGCTAGAATAGTCCTAGTCTCAGTGGCAATACCACATCTATCACCAAATGGAAAAATTAAACTATATGTAATAACTCTACACACTAGCGATATTAACTTCTACTGTTCTGCTTCCATGCTCTCCAAGCAAACTTCTGATTGTCATGTACAGAATGGGCTGACAGAACAGATTTAAAATATTTAAGGTCTTTGTGATTTATCAGAGTAAATCAGTAAAAGGACTTTTAATTATTTCTTGTTTTACATGTAGTTTGACTATAAGGAGATTATGCATTTATACATAGCCACAGTATTTATGGTCTGTGTAGGCATTAT
Source organism: Eumetopias jubatus (assembly GCF_037043125.1). Lineage (NCBI taxonomy): Eukaryota > Metazoa > Chordata > Mammalia > Carnivora > Otariidae > Eumetopias > Eumetopias jubatus. The sequence goes on from NW_028274814.1 coordinate 60,017,571, forward strand.
CACTGTTGGTGAAATTAATAAATTGGTATTCAGTGTCTACCTCAGTCTTATGTACAATAAATCTCTTACTATCCAAAAACTCCAGGCTATTGGCAAAAGCTAGTCTCTGGGTTATTAAAGCAGAAAGCTAGATCAGCTGGCCTTTCCCAAGTTAATGCAGTTCTCTGACCTTCATAGAAAGCATGACTCTTTTGCTGATTTCTACTTTATTAATAGCATTATTAATAATGATTATGAAAATTGAAAGTCTAAAAGTAGACATAAGGTAGATATGGTAAATAGTTAAGACACTGCTACTTTTCGCAAAACATCTAGTCATTTCAATATCTAAATTATCTTTCTATACCACTGGATAAACAGTCTCTTTCTATATATATATATATATATATATATATATATATATATATATATATATATATCGTTCTATGGAGCAAAAGCATAAGGTCTAAAACACCTAAAACAATAAACATGAAGGAGTCGTGATGCCAGAAGGCACCTGATCCTAAACAGTTACATATTTCATGATTATTTCAATTCCATTTTCAGACACTTACAGAATGTTCTTAATGTGCCAGAGTTGAGAATATTTTTATACAACTCAGGTTAAAGAAGTCTTAAAGATTTAAAAAATTTTGCAATAAAAATGCTCATAGTTCAAAAATAGGCTACTAAATCAGAAAAAAAGGCAAATACTTAAATTATGTCGAGAGCTATCAATTTGCTTGATATTTAGACTGACTCATAGAACTTCTAAAAATGTTGATAACAAATCACCAATAATGTTAATTCTTGAGTTTCTGTTCATCTACCAAACCGTTTCATTTTGGACAGAAGAAAGTTCCATTCATTAAAAAACAAAAACAAAGTACTTTCAATGCTAAGTTATTATTTATTCTGGTCTCTATTTTATTTGTTTCTGATTTTTCCTTGTTATTTTCTTCCTGTACTATATTTCAGCTAAGTTTCTTCTTTTTCTAGTTCCTTGTGGTATAATGTTAAGTTTGCTAGTTCCTTGTGGTATAGTGTTAAGTTCAAACATTATTTGAAATGTCTTAAGACAAGCATTTATAGCATAAATTTCATTCTAACATCAGCTTTTGCTACATCCCATAGGTTTTGGAATATTTTGTTTCCCTTTTCATTTGTTTTGAGACATATTTTGATTTGCATTAAAAAATTTCTTACTATTGAAGAGTGTTCTACAAATGTACAATTCCATTGGAATTGGAATTGTACATTTCTACTTTCTGTCGAAGTTTGCTTTATGTTGAAATTCTGTTTTACCCATGCATATTAACAATTGCTGTATCTTCTCAAAAAAACAAATAATATAGGAAGATGTATGATAATAAAAAAAATTCACTGCAACTTCCCATATATTGTTTATATGGGATACGTAGGGTTCCAATTCCTGCACTTGCTTACATGACATACTGTGTTGTCTTGAAATAATCTGAGGATCTAGGCTGGAGCATGCTCTTATGTATTCATCCAGAGATGATTTTTGTCATTCCTGTGGTAGGTGCTAGACTTGCCCATGAATAAAACTCAGACTTCAAAGAATATGACATGAGACAGACAAATATAATCCAGTGTGAAACTAACCTGTGGAGCTATGATGATATAATAGAATCTTAAACTCAGTTTTGTGTGTGGACAAGAAAATCTTGAAAGAACTGATGTCTAATTTTAGGGCAAAAACACATGTCTAATTTGAACCTTCAAATCATCAACAACCATTTACTGATCACTTACTGTGTGCAAGACCCTTATCTAATGGTAATAAAAACGTGTAATTCAAGTTCTCTGCTTTAAAAAACTTATGCACTGGTGGAGGAGACTTGGAGAAATAATAATGAAAGACAGTTCAGGTTAAGGGCCAAACGATTGGCCCTACAGCTTAACACCTGAGGGCTTCATGAGGACCAGGGGATCCTGGAGTATTTCTGGGAATGACTGACCAAGTGGATTTTGGGGGGAAAAGAAAGTCAAATGGAAACTCTGGGATAAATGGAGAGGGAATTTTATGTAGGAAGTGATGATACAAGCAACGATGCAGAAAGAGTCTTAGAAAGTACAGTGTATATTTAAGTTTCAAGCTGACTTAGGAAAAAAGGACATCAAGGAATATGGACTAAACCCTAGCTTGAGTCTATAGCATTCCTGGACTTGCTGAGTTACATGCATGGAATAGATAAGAAACAGCCTTCCTTATAAGAGGCATCTTGTTTTTACATGGAGTCCCTTTTCCTTTACTTGTCCTTATAACAATCTGCACAATCAGCCCACTTAGTCCACATGTGAAAGTAATTTAAAAACTCCTGGAGTCTTTGACGATTGGCTAAGGGCTCTCTGTGTGCACTGTCATCACTCTGTAAGTAGGATGTCCCCAGTTGTACTCAGACATGTATAGCCAACTTAGGGGTAAGGTAAAGGGTACGAGACTGCAACATAAACTAAACCATGGATTCTCAAACTTGGCTGCAAACTAAAATTATATGGAGAGGTTTAAAAAGTACTGCTGCCTGAGTCCCACTGCCAGACATTCTAATGTTATTGGTTCTGGAATGGAGATGGAGCATCAGAATTTTTTAAAGCTCCCAGATGATTCTAATGCACAGTCAAGGTTGCAAGCCATTTGCACTAGTCAGAATAATGCTCCTCACTCAAGATGTCCCAACTGCGATCCCTGAAGCCTGTGAATATGTTTACTTTACAAGGCAAAAAGGACTTTGCAGATGTGATTAAGTTAAGGATCTTGACATGAGGAGATTATTTTGGATATTCTGGGTGGGCCTAAAGTAATCATAAAGGCCCTATAAAGAGGGGAGGCAGGAGGATCAGAGTCAGAGGGAGAGACTGAGCCATACTAGGTAGCTGGCTTTGAAAATGGATGAACTGGGGCCATGAGCCAAGGAATAAAGGTGGCCTCTAGAAGCTAGAAAAGGTGATGAAATAGATTCTCCCCTAGAACCTCTAGAAGGAATGAGCCCTGCCAACACCTTGATTGCAAGACTTCTGACTTCCAGAACTGTCAACGAATACATTTGTATTGTTTAAAACACTCAACTTGTGCTAATTGTTACAAAAGCAACAGGAAACTAATCCACAGTGTACACATATTTCTTTCACAGTTGGTATTTTCTCAATCTGAAACCTTCCTAACCCAGATACACCCTTGCCTGTTCCCTACCCTCATTTAGTGCCAATATCATTTCCCAGTGAAGCCTTCCTTGGTTGCTCCTCCTAAACCAGCACCTCCTTGCTCTTTTTAGCACCTTATCCCACTGACTTATTTATTTATTATCTGTCTCTCCTACTATAAGACCCCAGAGGGCAGATTTTGTTTACAGCTACATCCCCAGGACTTAGAATCCTTTCTGAAGATGGTTGTTTTTCAACAAATACTTACTTCCTAAAAGCTACCATCTAAAACCAACTCTGTTACTATTCTAACTATGAGTAGTTGTAAGATCTAGTCTTACAGGGCAAGCATATTTAGAAAATGTCTTAATATTGTCAGAAAAAAAGGAAATTCAGCTCAGTGCTAACAGTATCCTTTTAAGTAATTTCTATGTAAAAGAATCGTAAACCTGGTTAAATTAGTTTTTTAAAATATTAGTGAAAAAATCTTATAGTTATTTTTAAAATGTGTATGTAAAAAACTATAAACATGAAGTAGCTTTATGGAAGACTGCTACATTGTTAATTATTACCTGACCTATTACTGAGGAATCACCTATTTAATACTTTAGAATCTGTTCTTTGATGCAATTCTAAAAAATGAAAGCATATACAAAGTGAAAGGAATTCATATATGGAACAAACATAAAATGGAAGACTTAGAATGGGAATTACTCTCCTTTCCTTCTCTAGATATTTTAACCTTTGATTAATTCAGAGATAAAGTCCTAGGAAGCAGTGCCTTCTACTGGTTATTCTTTTGGAATGATGATATTATTTCTTTTAAGGTTTACAGTTATGTATAAAAATTGCAAAAAAAAATCTATAAAGAACAAACTCAAATTCCAACTTTTCTACAAAGCTTTCTCTTGTCATCACAGCTGAGGTGACTTTACCCCACCTCAAACTACATCAACTCATTATTAGTCCACATGAAAACTGAACATCAGTATAACCTGTGACACTCATTCAATAGTTTTTCTTCCTTTTCTTCTTAGTACATAGTGTCTAAAGCTAGAACACGAACACTGGAAAAGCAGGAATATAATTTTTTAAATTTCTTGAATTTCTCATGGTATGCAGCGTGTCTTGCACTTAATAAGATTTCAGTAAGTACAGGTCTATTTGTGAACATTTTACCTGATTTTTCCAAGATTAATGCTAAAGATATGATTGCATGATAAAGGTCTTTCCAACTTGTGCTGTGTTTTTTCCCCAAATAGTCTAATCCTCTATGCTGAATGAGATACCATTAATTATATGGAAGCACAATTCCTAGCACATGGCACACAGTGTATTTTTCTATGAATAAATACATGAATTGCATGAGTGTCTATTTTGTGCCAGGCAATTTATCTTTACGTTATGGAGGAAACAGGCAACTTAGATACGAAGACCCTTCTGCTTCACCGCTAGGGAAGTACAGTTTAGATGGAAATAGAAGTCATATACCCACCCATCCATTCATTCATTAATGGAAAAACATTTATTGAAAGACTACCATGTGTCTGCAGATAACAATGTAATTAAGAAATTGATAAATAATATTTTAAGGTAAATGACTTTTTATAAGTGAGTACTATGAGAGACATACAATAGAGAGATGATGTCTCACTAAAATAATCAGAGAACACTTCCTACAAATTACGAGAATTCAACAGGGTAATGAAGGATGGGTCCGATGTCAACAGACACAGAGAAGAAGAGAAGTTTCCAGACAGGAAAATACATTAACAAATTCAAGAAATTTATAGAATGATACGGGATGGTGAGTAGAATGGTTTAGTTAAAGTAGGAGACTCTAGGAGAAGTAAATGCCCATAAGGATGAAAGGCAGGGTCCAGACACTGATTCTGGTTAAATCCTATCACTTTTATTTTTTTTATTTTGTTATTAACATATAATGTATTATTTAATGGCTAAAGCAAAATCTGAAAGTGAAACCGAAGGCAGAAGGGAGCTGGTGATAGTTTGTGAGCCACAGAGTTAACACCATCAATAAAACTGTATTTTAGAAAGAAAAACCCTCAGAAATTAGTAACTGATAGAAGGTTGAGGATGGGGACCAGAAAAGGAGAATGAGGGCAATAATTCAAAGAAAGAGATTCCTGGACTGTATAATTTAGAGAACAATACTGCTAATAAGAAAAATATAAAAATTAGAAAGAAAGGCCAATTTGGAGGAAAATGTGAAATTCAGTTTTAGAAATAAATCTTTGTTGATTGTGAGATTTTAAAAAAGAAATAGGTTATCAGAAAATACAGAACTCTTGCAGAAGTAACTAAGGCAGTATGTTCTTTGAAACACAGGTATAGAGTTAACCAATATTTGTAATTATTTCTCATTGATTTCTTCCACAATGCTCTGAGTCCATATATTTATTCTTCTTGTTTTATAAAATAGGAAACTGAGTCATAAAGCGGCTAAATATCTTTTGTTACACTATTTGGTCTTTGCACTATAACAGGCAGCAGCTCAAGCCCAGAATTGTCTCTCCAAGGGAAAAACTGGAAAAAAATAGAGCAAGGGGGAGGAAATCTTGCAGTCCATCCTACTTTGGGGGAGCAGTGTATAAAAAGGATTAGCAAAAAAGACAGAGAAGTCAAAGTAATAAGCAAAGCAGCATAATTATTCTTTAAACAATTCTACAAAAATAAACACTCTGAATATGAACTTTTTAAAATTCTGGACCATGACATTTAACTTACAACTTCCATTAATTGCTCTCCTAAATATTTGTTTTTAATATTTACTCCTCATGTTAAATTTTAAGCATAGCAGAATGCATTTTTAAAATGATACAAAATATTTGAAGGGATGCATCTTAAGGGAACAATAAATATGGGGTATTAAAAAGTAAAATAAAATTGTCAGTCCTTCATATCCACAGATCATACTACTTTTCTAGAAGTTACAAGCCTCAAGGTTTTCTAGTAAAAAGACTATTTGTACAAGACATTTACATTTACTTGTCTGGTCTCTTTTGTAATTAAGGTTGTTATGAGAAAGCTAATCAAGATTAGGAATTAAACTCTACTGTTTATCAAAGATATTTTCACAGTAGAATGTTACTTATCTAATAAGGGAAATCAACACAGATATTTAGCATGAATAGACAGGTTTTGATCCAAATGAGTGAAACAACCAACACTTCTGTGTGATTTATAAACATAGAATTACACAAAATTAGCATAACGTTTTATTAAAGAAAAAAATAGTTTTGTTACTCTTATCTATGAATTTCAATTATTATTATTCATATTTTATGGTTTATTCGTTCTTCTTCCCTCTTACGTGTTTTGAACATCTTCATTTTCCTTCTAAGAGTCAGCTTTGTGTTTACTTTGTGAACATTCCATGTAAATTTTATAACCAAGTCTGTCACATATAATATTCAGAAGCCTTTTAAGTTGAAATTTTATGTGTGGTAAACATGCAGTATTTCAAACTTGTATAATTTTTTTCTCTTATCTATAAATCCTCTTTGCCATCAGTTTCTGATACAGAACATGCCAATCTCTATACTTCTCTGCCCTTTGCTTCCCACATACAAAGACCTCATTCATTATATTGTTATTTAGAAGCATGAACAAGTTCATCAGGTCCTGGCATAAACTATAAATGGAAGTAGAAACACAGATTTCATAGAAATATAAAAACGGACAACACAGTAATAAATAAGACTAGACTCCCCTTGTAATCCTTAGTATACATTTCACCAGAGTAGAATTTTATTTCTACTAGTATTTATAAACAAAACTTACCATAACATTGAAATCTAAAAACAAAAGTAATTTTTGAGCTACAGCTACTTAACAATAACTTCATTACTGTTCTGAAATATAATTTGATTTTACAGAAAAATTTTTAATATAAGATATGAAAGTTCAAACTGTATTTAAAACTGTGTTAATTTTAAATGGAGTCACCAAGAAGGTTCAAAATGACCTTTACCAAGGCCATTCCCTGTATTTACCTTGTCCTATGTTTAGTTTCTGAGATGTTCTCTGCATTGAGATAAAATAGTTCATTATACCATCCCTTCTTTCTGATAAGAATAGCACCACTTTTAACTTCTTCAACACCTTTTTGCCCTTCTCTTTCCTGGCATCTCTGACCTTACTAAATAGCTTTCTCCAGCCTTGTCCAGCCCACCAAAGAGTCAGAGATGGAGGGAAGAATAAGAACAAGCAAAAAAAGAACAGGGTTCTTTGCTAAAGGGGTGGAAAATAAAAATTAAAAAAAATCAGAAGTTAAAGAGAGAGAAGACTTAGAAATAGAATTTAATTCTTTTTAGTACCTGAAAGGAATCACTGCCTCTTAATGAGTTGGACACAGGATATTTCAAAAGTGCTTGAATTAATGTGCCTAAAGTAAGCAATAAAAGTAACTTTAAAAGTCCATTTTGTTTTTGTTTTCTAAACGAGAGACACAGATAACCAAAGGTACGGATTTAGAAACAGTTTATGATAACAAAATTCCACCCTACAATGATTCAGAACTCAAAATTCGATTCTTTTTCTACTTTCTGCTCTTACTATTTCAATAATAATTGCAAATAACTGAAAATTCACTCCAAAATTAGAATATGTGTCACTGGATGAAGACTCTCAGAACATTTCCTAAATAAAAAGATTGCTTTATTATGAGTAACCTAATAGCTGGGCTCCAGAGCCAAAATTTATCTAAACAAATGATTCTGCCAGCTAAAACTTCTCATCTTTATGTTTTATTGTGTTATTTTAACATTAATCCACACCTACTAAGTGCCTAAAACAAGAGTATTCCTGATAAATAAAAAGGTAGAAAGAGTATTAAATTTAATTAAACTCTACTGTAATCATTCCATAATACCCTAATAGTTAGAAAAGTTAGTGTTCATTCTAAGTCTGACAAGCCTGAAGGAAAATTGGTTACAAGAACATTTATGATTCCTAAATACAAAGTCACTCTAATAAAGAGAAGAGCTAAGCAAATGTTTTTACAGAATTCTGTATTTTTTTGAAAGAATTACTGAAATTTTTCTCATGATTTACAACACAAGAATATAGCATTAAGCACTTTCCACTTAAAAAAAATCCTAACTTTAACTTGTTTAATAATTATAATTTTATTTCTTTGACTCCAAAATAGAAACACTTCAGTCTGAGTTATTAACCATTTGATCACAGAATATTTTTAATTGTCAAATACACTAAATTTCAACCAAAACTACCTGAAGAAAACATAAAAAATGATTAAGATTTTTAAATGTTGAAGAGAAATTTCTTTTAAGTTGTAGGTAAAATGACCAATTACAGAAGTTTGGAAGAAAACAATACAAAACCATAAATGGCAATTTGTTGTGAATTATAGAATTCTTGTATCGCAATACATTTGTCATTAATCAAAAACAAACAGAAAAAGAACATTCAGCCTTCAGCCATCTACAGGTTAAAAGTGTCAAAGTCCTTTTGTTCTGATTATTTATAAATTACTTTGAATAATCTAGCATTAGGATTTGTGGTTCTAAGACTTGTTATTACAGCTAGAAAGGGTATACTTTTTGAGGAAATAAAAAACTTTTTCCATTTGAGTATGGGTTTTGCCTTTCTGACAGCTCCAAGTCCACAGGATGTGGAGGGATGATTTAAATTTTACATCAAAATTGTGACTGCACTAGACTTTTTTCCCCCTTCTCAAGGGAGGCATTGTTCTTGCCTTTCCATAACCAGGCGTGACAGCGCCAGACTGGAGTCATACGGCTGGTCTCTGAGTCAGCGTGAAAGTGCTCACCTCCTGAGTCTCCCCAGATGCTCGGCTCCTTGTGAGGCTGAAAGCTGAGCACTGAGTAGCCACATACTCCATTCCTGGGACAGATAGAGGATTGGAGGAAAAAAATCTAGGGATTAGCAAAAACTATCTCTTCCAGTACATGCTATAAAACTCTTTTATTAAGAGTTTAATAAGAAGTAACAATTTAAAAAAAAAAACTGTATTTAATATGAGTACCACTTTCCTGAACCAAAAGTTGGGACAAATTGTTGAACAAGGTGTTGTGTACTTCTGAGTTAAATAAAGAAAGTCTAAAAAATCAGAAGCCTTTTAGATTTTTCTGAGACACATGGTTGCCACATGTATAAATTTCAGGTTATAGACAGCTGGGTAGAATAGTGAAAGAATATTGTTATGAAATGCATATCTATTCTCCAGATCGCTAAAGAAGTATCTTTGAAAATTGTCTGTAGAGTCCCTGCAAAGGGACCATCTTTTCTGCTATCAGAATAATTGGTAATGAAACAGGGATTAATTCTATTTCTATTGAATGAAACTTTCAGGGAAGTTTGAGAAGTGTTTGTGTCTTGTGTATATGTGCAACTGTGTGTGTGTGTGTGTGTGTGCGTGTGCGCACGTGCACGTGCATGGGGGAGAGAGAGAGACAGAGAGAGAGAAAGAGGCAGGGAGACAGAGAGGAAGAAGAGGGGTTGAGGGGGTGGGAGGAGAAGACTTCACTGTCTAATAATATGTTAATGGAAATTAATAGTCTTTCTTTTCTTATGGAACCTCTCTATTAAAGATTGGACAGCATCACCTTAATCATAATCATATGCTAACAACTTTCATCTACTGTCTAATTCAAAATGACTGGTTGAAAGTTTTATGTATTTTGAAGAAAAAAATTAAAAAGTAGAAGCAAACTTCTCCCAAACTGTTAGCCCATAAAAAGTAAAAGAAAAAAAAAAAAAAAAAAGCAAGGGAAATGTAATTCCTACCATTACTACTACGGTGAGTAGCACTTATCTCTTAGTTACTGCTTTCCAAATTAATGCCAGTCAATTTTTTTCATGTTGTTCTCATGAGGATATGAGTGTCTATGTATGTTCACATGTGCACATATATGTGGGCATGTTTGTAATAACCTATAAAAATAGTTCACCATAATCACAGTGAAAGAAAACAGATTTCCACTTAATAACACCACCAGTCAGGTGAGGTGCATATGCAAAAACAACAACAACAAAAAAACAGTTTTAAGTAGGAAAGAATATCTATATAGGCTTAATGATATTAATCCCTCCGTAAAATATCATATCACTTATTTTAATGACTTGGTCGTTTGGGCTCTCCCAGGAGACTCTCCCTATGGCAGAACTGCAAACAGGATATAAAATTTTATTTTCCAAAATAATATTCTGAAGTACTTATTTTGATCCTCCCTTTCTCCCTCCCTCCTATCTCCTTATCTGAGTTTCCTCCTAAAGTGCCCACCCCCCACTCCCACTCTCTCTCCCCTCTCACATTACTGGCTAAGTCTAAATAAATAGCAAATTGTTCCATAATCAAAAGTGACTTATTCTTAGCATGGTGTATGTCTTGAAATAAAATCTGTGGCATGTTTAATTTATTTAGGATCTAATAATGATGACAAAAATAATTAAGTAACCAATCTAGTTTTAATTTCTTTTGTTTTCAAAGGTCACTGTGAAATCAAGCAAGTTAAGCCTTCAAAAGCAAACCTCTGGAGAATAGTGTGTGTATGTGTGTGTGTTTTTCCCCCAGCAGAAATGAGAAAGGAGGCTCACTGCTAAAAGGAATACTGACCGTCAGTGTCAGATTTGTTGAGAATGACTGTCTAAGTAGTCCAACAAGGAAAAATATTATGACCCTTACCCTCTTCGGAATCCAGATAACCCTGACAAGGAAAAGTTTATACACTGCTAAATTGGGGCCAATTTAGGGGACTCTTTAGTTCCATGCCCCATACAGATTTGGTTACAGCTTATTCCTACAACAGCTGTTGAAAAATGAAGTAGAAAATATTTATGTTATATTCAAAATAGACAGCAAAGAAGATATACACAGTGCAAAAATCTTTCCTAGGACAACAGCTTCTGATGTGAGCGACAGGCATACCAGGCACAGACAAATTTTCTGAACCTCCCAACAAAATGAAGAATATGCCATTATAATCATGAAAAGTCCAAAAGTAAGGGTGCAGTGCCAAAGACGATGAGCATCTATCAACCCAAACTCCAAAACAGCGGGATGCAGCTATGGTTGATGTTATAAGAATGCTGAGCCTCTTCTTGGTTCCTTTCATGCCAAAGCTTCTTTGCTTGGATGAATATGAATTAAATCCATAAGCTTTCTTATTTTTCTAGCTTGACCTCTAAACTCATTTTACGTCTGAACTGTTTATCTTCTTCCCCCATTAATCTTTCTGGTTTTAGCACGTTCCCTGCTAAACTTTAAAAGCATGGTTCATACTGCCACTGTGGATGAACTAGGAATGTTAGGTCTTTTCTATAAATGGGTACGAACTATTCAGTAGAAACCTAAAGGCTACCCGTTTCTTGCCCCTGAAACAAAAATTGAAAGGATATGGCATATACCATACAGAAGAAAATCATCAAACTCTTATAAAGGTAGGATAAGTATGAAGACATAAAAAGATCTCACTACAAGGTTTACATTAGATTTCACACAGGTCTAACAGTAATGTCACTATCAAATTTCCATTAAAAAACTTAAAGTCTGTCATATAGATAAACTTTCTGAAATAAACAGCTTTCCCTATTTCCCTATTTCCCTTTCTCTTTTCAATCAGTTTTATGGCTAAGGACATACAACATAGATGTTCTTTAAAATACTGTCACTATCATAGAAATGTCTAATTTCAGATTGTAATTTTAGTCGGTAATATAACCGAGTTCTTTCCTATTCTGTTTATTAAAATATAGTTGATAAGAAATTTCACTGATTAACACAATCCATTTACCTATATTACCATAAGATCTGTCAGTACAAAAAACAAAAAATTTAAAGGTGTTCACTTTACAAATCCATAAAAAAAAAAGTAACCAAACAAAAACATCAAAACTTTAAAGTTGGAATCTTGCACTTCAATAGTGTTTACCGTTTACCATTTTATAGGTACTCTGCCATATTTTCTGCTGTTCTGTAGTATTTCCCTTGAAGCTTAACAAAGGCCCAGCTGTATAAACCAGTTCTGTCAAAGAACATAGTTAAGGGATGGATAAAACAGGGAGGGGTGTCTTACTGGCTGACCACTGTCTGAGCTTATGAGGATAAAGGAGCCTTGGTGGAGAAAAGTAATCATCCATTGCTTTTTTTTTTTTTTTAACCTCATTACCACATGCTAAAACATTTTTTTTCCACTACCCAAACACCCTATTCCAATCCCCCGTGACTGAAAGATCCTTGTGTTCCAAAGGGGACAGATCTCTCCCCACAAACTTTTCCCTCCTTTTCTTGTTTTTGTTTGTTTGTTTTGTTTTGTTGTTTGTTTGTTATGCTGATTTTATGTTTATGGAGGCATGATCATTTAAAGATTTCCTAAAATACTGGCTTCCTCTCCTTTAAACCATCTACACACAGTTCCCCAAAAACATTTTTAATGGCTAAATAAACTTACTTGTTTTGGATTCCTTTCTACCAAAATACTATCAACAGCTTTCCATTGCGAGATCTTTATTTCTGCTAAGGACTCTAGAAAATGATCTATTCCTTGAAAAGACAGTAAAGCACATGTATCTTAACGTTTTAAAGAATGTTTCCATAAAATCCTTACTTCAAAGAGGGTTGGCTAGACGCACTCTCAAGTGTGTGTAGCAACGTGAGATAGGGTCCTGAAGCCTGAAGGAAAGTTTAGAGTGAGCTAATTAATCCTCTCAAAACCTAGCTCTCCTGTGTCCAAGAACACCAAACCAGGGGGGGAAGATTTTCCAGAGATTTAAATATGCATTTCCTATTTTCAAGTTTGTCATTCCTACATACTCTGCTGACATTATTTATAAAGGACTGAAGCCAAATCCCACTCAAAGAGAGCTACCATAACTGCACTGGTTAAAGAGTCAGCGGAACACATTAAATGCCCCAGGAAATCCCTGGGCAAGTGCCACCAGAACTTATATGGAGACAACATATCAACTCTAGAGTGAGTTCTATTTCAGGGTGTCCTCTGAGGTTGGGACAAATATTTGAATGTTATTAAATCCTCTATTTATCCAAAGCCTGCTGCAGCTGCACAGCAAGCCTTCTTCATACTGCCCTGTCAATGACCTACAGGGATTATCCTTTTTCAGATGGGGTAAAATGGGATTCTTTCACCGATCTGTATGCTTTTCTATTCAACGTGAAATGTACATTTATAATACAAAATGTATTTTCTTTAGACTGAACTATGTTGCTTTCAGAGCCTATGTCTTTCTGTATCCATGGCTGGTACAGGTACTAGAGCAATAGTCCTTCATCCTCCACTTGCTGCATGTAGTAGTCTAGTTTCAGAAATAATCGATTCATTTTCTTCTACTAAATATTTGGTTCTTATGAAACCATCTGAACATATCAGGGTTTATCAAACCAACACCTGCCTATGTCATATTCAAATTATCATTCAGAAGAAATGGAACGCAGAGACAAAAATACCCCATTGCAAAAGGGAACAATGTTTAAAAATTCACTTTTTTACCATCATGAACTTCTCACCATATCTTTCATTAAAATACTTACTAAACTGTCCAGATATATTTGCAGATAATCTTTCCAAGTTCTACAAAACCCACCAAAACATTATTTCCAAAAAGAAAACTAAACCACTAAAGATAGCACCATTCTGTGATGTCTTAAGAAAACTAAGTAAAACCATTATTAGATATAGACCAAATGTTCTCAATACCAATACACTTTCCAAAGAGAATATTTTAATTATACTATAACATATCTTCATGTTTACAAATTTTTACTTAAATGAGTAGCAGAATCTTAAATCTGCTCAAACGTGTCCTGTCTTACGTTTTTCTTCCACCTCTTTGCATTCTTGTTATTTTAAATGACTTATTAATAAAAGCTTATAATGATTCAAATATCTATAGAAATACTTTCAAGATATTACATGCCTCTTGTTATTTACATCTCCTTGCAAAAAGCAGTAAGAACAATAGTATTGTGGGAGGCATCTGAAGATATTTTCTAGGACATATTTTTTTTTCACTTTGGTTTCAGAGAAGTATGAATGACTCTCATTAATTGTGCACTGCTATGTGCCAATCACTGAGCTAGATGTTTTGCATGTATTATTTTTTGTCATCATAACAACTCTCTATTGGACTACAGACTTAAATGTTAGAGCTAAAATCATAAACTTTTGAAAGGGAAACAAGAGTAAATCTTCATGACCTTGGGCTGGCAATGGTTTCTTAGATTTGACACCAAAAGTAAAGGTGATGAAAGAAAAAAAAAAAACAGATAAATTGAACTTCCTCAAAATTAAAAACTTTTGTGCTGGACATAATACTTATAAAGAAAGTGGAAAAAAAACTAAAAGTCGGTGAAAATACTTGCAAATCATATATTTAATAGGGGACTTGCATCCAGAATACATAAAGACTTGTATGTATATAGGCATACATACTTATAAAAATTTATATATAATTTACAAAAAACTATGATACAACTCCTATAATAAAAAGACAACAATCCATTTTTTTAAATGGGCAAAAGATCTGAATAGACATTCCTTCAAAGAAGATGGTACAAATCACCCATAAGCACTTAAGAAAATATTCACCATCATTAGTGATTAGGGACATGCAAACCAAAACCACAATATGATACTCCTTCTCATCCACTAGAATGGTTAAAATAAAAAAGGTCAGACAATAACAAGGATTGGAGAGGATGTGGAGACACCAGAACCATCATCAATTGCCAGTAGGAATGTAAAATAGTGCTGCTGCTTTGGAAAAGTTTCTAAATAGTTAAAAACAAAGTTATCATAGGGCCCAGCAATTCTCCCTTCCAGGTATACATCTAAGAGAAATGAAAGCATATGTCCACAGAAAAACTTGTACATAAACATGTACTGCAGTGTTATTCGTAATAGCCAAGAGAGTGGAAGCAACCCAAATATCTACCAGTTGATGAACGGAAAAACAAACTGTGCCATACCCATGCAACACAGTATTATTTGGTTTAAAAAGGGAAAGAATGAAGGGGGAAATCGGAGGGGGAGACGAACCATGAGAGACGATGGACTCTGAAAAACAAACCGAGGGTTCTAGAGGGGAGGGTTTCCAGGGGATGGGTTAGCCCGGTGATGGGTATTAAAGAGGGCACGTACTGCATGGAGCACTGGGTGTTATGCGCAAACAATGAACCATGGAACACTACATCCAAAACTAATGATGTAATGTATGGTGATTAACATAATAAAAAAATTTAAAAAAAATGAATGCCGGTACATGCTGCAACATGGGTGAACCTAAGTGAAGGAAGCCAGTCACAAATGACACACAATATACGATTCCACGGGTACAAAATGTCAAGAACAGACGACTCTGTACGTACGGCAGGGCTGTGGTCGCCTAGGATGGGGTGTGTGGTGGGGAGGGAAGAGAGTGAGGAGGGTCTGCTAATGGGCACAAGATGGCTTTTAGAGTGAGGAAAATATTCTAAAATTAAATTGTGCTGATACTTGCACAACTCTGTGAATATACTAAAAATCAGTGAATTACATACTAAATGGTCTTGACATAATAATCTCAATAAAGGCATTTTTTAAAACTACGAAGTAGACATTATTGCCTCCATTTTATCTATAGAAACTGGCTCAGAGCTGTTACATAATTTGATAAAAGTCTCACTGAACTAGAATTTGGAGCCAGACCTGACCCAAATATCATCGCATTTTCATTATAGAACATCTTTTTTTATGAAGGAACTTAAATATATGCTTTAAAACTGATTTTTTTCTCCAAAAAGTTAGAAGTATATTTATCATTTCTGTTGCTCTTATTTGGATACAAGCTTTTATGGAACATTGCGGTTAGACCTACATTAAGTAAATGTCTTTTTTTTTCTTCTGACATTTTTTTCATTAGTTGTTTTTTTGTTTTGTTTTGTTTTGTTTTTTAAGCACGCTCTTTGCATCATCACCTTTTTGGAAGCATGATAAGCAAATACTTAATGACTGTTCTAAAAGAAAACCACTGTATTCTCTCTCTCTCTCATTCTCGCTCTCTCAAATAAATAAATAAATAAATCTTTAAAAAAGAAAACCACTGTACAGAATCACAATTCATTCCTAAGGTACCTAGGGCACATGATGTTCTGTTCTTCCATATTTTCTCAGTGGTAGGTTATCAATTTTTACATTGATTCTTAGTAATTTCTTCATTTAAATGTTTAGAAAAGATATGTGTTATCATACTGTCATCACAGTTCAATCTGGAGGAGTTTAATCCAGTATATCAATCCTGTGAACACAGGTAAAGTTTTAGGAAGGTAACTTAACCTCCAGTTTATTTGAAAAAACTTCTAAAGGATTCACAATCTTTGTAAGTAATTTGTAGGATAATCTCCAAAATAATTATCACTAGGTGTTAATATGTGGTTTTTTTTCCATCTTCTGGGCTCAAGATTAATCCATTTCCTATGAAATCAACTATTGCTGGTGCTAGCTGTATAATCAAGTCTTTAAAAAAATTATAGAGGAGAAGCAGAATGGATAAACTGACAGTATTTTAACATTTTCTTTTTTGTAGTAGTTTGTTTACAAATATATTTCCACGATTATAAAAGTAGAGCATGATCCTCAATTATTACTATTCCATGATATATATATATATGTACACATATATATATTTTTAAAGATTTTATTTATTTGACAGAGAGAGAGAGCGAGAGCAGGAACACAAGAAGGGGGAGTGGGAGAGGGAGAAACAGGCTTCCCGCTGAGCAGAGAGCCCAATGTGGGACTTGATCCCAGGACCCTGAGATCATGACCTGAGCCAAAGGCAGACGCTTAATGACTGAGCCACCCAGGCACCCCTATTCCATGATATATTTTAAGATTTGTTCCACTTATGATAGTAGTTTGAATTGATTTAGGTCAATTCAGCACAGGCTTAGTTAAATAGACATTGATTTGCCTGGACAAGTAGCTTTAAACCTATTTAGAACTCAGAGTTTCCTTGAGGTGTATCAGAAGCAAGTGTTTCAATTGTCAGTTCTTTAAAAATGACTTAGGCTCTACAATGGTGGAGAACAAAGAAATGAATCAGAGGGAAGAGGCACAGACATTTGGGTAATAACAGTAAGAACTATGAGCTATGTAAATGCAAGCACTAAAGCACAGGGAGCTTATTGATTCCAAAGGACCCAGATATTTTGATCATCAATTACTATTATCATTACTAATTAAGGAATTGTTTCTAAAATCTGCGTAGTAGTTCACAGTGATTCATTTTTATCTTAGTTTAAATTAAGCACAACTTTTGTACTGCAGCAAGTAATCTCCTTGAAAGTCCTAGATTTAAATACGGAAACCTCACATCCTGGTCTTTATCTCCGTTACTGAAACCCATCTAACAGACTTTTAAATCCAGGAGAGACTTTTTAACCAAAATTGAAGTGAATTTACTCACTTTGGATTTTGAACCTCATGAGTTCTCGGTGAGCTACTGACTTTGGATTGTAAACTCTTTGAACCACAGACAATTTTACTCATTTTTCGATCTCATGCACGACCCAGCACAGAGCATAATAAACCAAACTGGAGGCATGAGGGTAACATTTCAGAGCATGTGCCCTGGTTAGACAAACCTGGGCTGAGTCTTGCTTACGCTATTTCCTAGGTCTGTGACTTTGACCATGTTACTTAACCTCTCTGAGTCTCCGTTTTCTTACTAGAGGAAATATAAATATTACATTATTTGTACATTTTGAGGGAAGTAAATGAGTACCAATAAAAGCATGCAGCACTGTACCAAACACATTATATGTACTTAATAAATGTTATCTATTCTTATTGTTGTTATTTGGAATTCAATTGAATTGAACCGAATCTAATTTAAACCACTCAAGTGTAAAGCATAGTTAAGGTTAGGATATGACACAATCTAATTAGCTATGAGAAGCCATCTGTGTTTAATATATTTGGACCTATGAAAAGGAGCCAAGAGTTATTTTAATATTTCTATACAGCCAAAATTTTTATTTTTGAATAAAAAAATAAGATTTAGAACTCACTGCACAGGCTCAGATTTCTGAATCTTGCTGGAAAAGTGAGTAATCAAGTTCTACTATGTGGCATTGCAGCATCTGGGACCTTCAAATAATTTTAATTTCAATTTAAGTTAAAAGAAATCACTATTGAGTGACACCGAGAGTGATACTAGCAGTCTTCCTACTACCGGCATACTAAAATTTCATCCCATTGCTAGAAATTCAGAATATGGTTTTTGCTGTATGACATTTATTGCCAAACAACTTTTACAAAATATGTTCCTCCCACCTGCTTCTTGAGGGTGAGCTGAATCCCCTTAGGATAAAGGCGAGTAGCACATGTTTTATAAGATTCAGTCACTGTAAAAGTTTCATTAGAAATTGCTATTCACATAAACAATTTCCCCATTCTATGTGTAGGACTTAAGACTTCCAGACAAAGAAATGGGTTTGTATTGTACAAAATAATGTAGAACACAGGCGCATTGTATTACCAGACTTGCTGCTCTTGGCATTGTAAGGAACTCACAGTTCAGTTTAGATTGATACCTAGCATTTTTTATAGCCATCTGACTGAGAACCCTGAAGATAAGCCCCAAAAGGTTAATTTTTAAAAAATCAAACCATCACAAGAGTGAAAGGAAAAAAATAGAATTTCTTTTTCAGTCTATGTAACTAATTAGCTACTGAAAGTTGATTAATACTATTCTTTCCCTACACATTATCATCCATAATTTTAACTATATCCATTCCCCAAACGACCCTGTAGTTCACCTAAAAACATTTTGCATTTCTAATAAAATGTTTTAAAACAAACATGCCAAGAGAAAACAATTGAATTAGAATGCTCTGTCAATCACTTGGCAAAAGAAAATCAGTCGAAAATGTGCAGTTCCAGGTAGATTTCTGCTGGCTACCACCAAAAAGCAGACTGAAATAATAGCCACTTCAAAATGGAGTGATGTCAAGATAGTTTAAACACCACCAATTACTTGCCATATGGACTATATCCCCTCAGCTCATGGAGTATTTAGAAACTATTCAGAATTAATAAGCACTGCTGTCACAGTACTGTCAAGAAATGTAAACCCTTATTCATATTTTGGAGGGACTGTGGGTAAATATAAGAAACAGTAAAGAACTATAATCTAAGGGGAAATACATTTAAATTACATTGTCTGTTGAACCTCAATGTTAGCAACGTTGTTTTAATTGCCAACACTGGGTAAAATAGGTTTTATAAAAAAATAATAACCAAGGTAACCTTCCTGATTCTTGGAAACCCACAGAGCATTATCAAGGAATGCATTATTAGAATTCCCACTTCAGTGTTAACATGGGCCTCATTCCAGGAGCCACCACTAAAGTTCAGGTCTTAAACGTTTTTACCAACTTCTGTATTAATTTCTGCCTCTGTGGAATTTCTATTAGGGAATTTGGAATATCTAAAAAAAGTGCTAACTTCTAACATTTTATACATGGATTTGTGTGTGTGTGTGCTTTTTATGGCACACCCAGATCACTAGACAGATCAAAGAAAACTGTTGAAAGGTAACCTTCTGCTATGTCCTTTTTTTTTTTTTTTTCAGATTTATTTTAGGAGACAAAACCAGAACCAGAACTATTCACTCATTTAATATTTATTGAGTGTCTACTATGTGCCAGAGTGCCCTATACTGAGAAAGCTAGCACATAAACAAATACTTACAAAGCTATATATTATACAAAAGATTTACAGATAGTGACAAGAAAATAAGAGTTAAAAGCAGACATTAAGAGAAGCTACATTTAGGCTCAGTGTTAAAAAGAACCTTCTAACTGTCAGAGCCACCAAAAAAAGAATTGTCTCTTGAGATAATGAGATTCACAACACTTTAAGTCCAAACAGAAGACAGATCATGTATCAGAAATACTATAGAGAAGATTCACACATATCTCTGAAAGTTTGGACTAGTTGACCATTATGGTTCTTTCCAATGCTGGTATTTTATTCTTCTCATAAAGAATGGGTATGATTTTCTAATACTATTATGGTATATATTATGGTAAGCACCAGAATTTAATGGGTCTAAGATGAGAGTACAAAAATGTTGGAAAAGGGAAATTATAATAGTATAAATAAGAAGTTCCATGAGAACCAATCAGTTGGACATCTATTAACTATGGATAATTTGTCATGATATGGTAATTGATAATGTGAATATTTCATAAATTATACAGATTATACAGTATACTTTCTTTCATTTAAGATAATATTACAAAAATTGATAATAAGTTATATGAGTTATATTCTAAGACTGGTGGTAGATCCAAAATGATTATTCTTTCATTATTCTTCTTTTAAGCCATTCCCATGTATTTATGTTTAATATAAATATAGGCAGACATATGAACATATTACATGCATATTTTATGCCTACTAAAAACACAGCTCTATTATTTTCCTCGACTTTCTGTTTTTCCATTTCCTAATGAATTTTTAGGTTATTTTATCTAGAACTTCTTTTCTTACTCAAAGTATTTCAAAGCATATGGTTCCTAGAGATTTCTAATTTGGGGTAACACAGGCATGCAATTTTAACATCCTCTTTCCTCTAAGTGTCACGTAACCTTCGACTACAAAGAAAGGACTAATACTAAGTCTTAAATTATCAGTTATAATTCCAAAGGCCAGTCATCATCAAAATCTTAGGATTAACCAAATACTCAAATAAAAATTTCTCCTATAACTCATCTCAGGTAATGAATCCGATTCTTTGCTGACTATATTTCTAGGTGTAAAGGTTTAGTATATACTAAGCTTCTGCTATCTTTGATCATATCTTTCAAATATTTTGTTTATATTTCAGGAATTTACCACACACACACACACACACACACACACACACACACATATATATACACACACACACACACACACACATATATATAAAGAGAACAATGCTCCCTAAATCATCCTTTTTAATATTTTGTCTAAAAGAGTCATTCTAAAAAGTTTTTTTTCAAATAAAAATCAGGATACACTGCAGAAAGTCACAAGAATCCAGAGACGGAAAGGCGCTGGCCAGGTAATACCAGTGACTAGAGAAGGTGGCTGTGCAGATGCCTGAACCTGTGTGGGGGTCCTGGGGAGAGGCTCACGGAAAAGCCTGCAGAACAGATGCTCAGTCTAGAGGCTGCTGTGAGCTTGCTCGGGCTCAAGGTCTTCAGGTGGGAATGCAGGCCCAGTGTGACCAAAACATACAATTATAAGGGGGGAAAAAACCCAACTTGGATTTTTATGGGAAATGTCCAAAATTTTAATGTCAGAAAAACCAAGAGGCAGTCTATCAATTTGTGACCTTTGGTTTAAGGTGAATGTAAGAGTGAACAGAATGTTCAATATGGTAACTGTTGCAGACTCAGTATTGGTTGTCACTTTTGCTATAGTTCTTCTACTTAAATATGAAATTAATGAATGTAGCTAATACTTTTGTAGCCTCTAATAAACCATTAAGTGAAATATATCTCTATATCTGCCTGCATACCTTTTGACCTATCTACGTATCATATCTTCACAGTGTTGCAAGTCATCACTATCCTTGTCCCTATTTGTGGCTGAGGAAGCCAAGGAAGGGAGGTAGAGTGGCTTGCTCAAAGTCACACAGCTGATATAGGTAGCAAGGGAGGCTTCAATGCTGACCCTTTAGTTCCAGAATCCACCACATTGTTTCTATTGCAAATACCTAGGTGGTGCACTAAATACAGAAACTATCTTTTACAGTAAACAAACGTACCAAAAAATGACTTATGTTCTGGCAAATATATTTTTACCACTTATGAATGAATAAGAAAGTTGGGAAAATAGAATTTAGATTCCAAAATGCTGAAAACTTTGGGTGATTTGGATGGTTCATCATTATATTTTACACTAAAATTGTCCCAGAAATTCCTGTACACATGATTAGTAGACTATTCTAAATCTGATCTATTGTCTGCAGTCCTGTTGCCAAATATCAGCAGTCATTTAATCAACACTACATTTGCCTAGAAGTCTATTCACTTATGGCATATTCTCTTCTCTGAAATAGTTTCTCTCGTCTCTGTTCAAGAAAAAAAATTAAAATATTTGTTGTAATAAGCTTCTAAATAGAAATCTTTTAATATAATAAAGATTATTCTGTCAAAAACAACAGAAAACAATCCATATCTCTAATGATTTGCCATTTGTTTAATTTTAACTTACTTGCAATACAATTTCCTAATTCCTAAGTGTTGTTTGTAGTTTACTTGGAGATGACCCTTGGTGCATTTCAAATAAGAGATAAACTTTAAAACTGCTCTAGTCTTTAAGGGCACCTGGTAGCCTATCCAGGTAATTCTCTAGATTACTAATAGACTGGTTCTAAAATAAAATTCCCAGCTTGGATCAATGACATTTTTGCTTCTGCCACCTCAATCCCCTTTTTGATTTAGGTTTCAGTTTGAGTAGAGGAGTTACAACTTTCACACAGTTTATATGTAAGTTGGAAGTAGAAGCTTCTTGACTTTGTTTCCATGAATCTTCTCAGGAAGAGCAAAAAGAAAACAACAAGAATGCCCCTGGTTTGGTCCAGGGACCTATCCCTTATGAGATATGCCTGCCAAAAATTACCTGTAAGTGGAAGAAAATAAGTATATTAATGGACAAAATCTGACAAATCTTACCTAGACTTAAATCTCCACAGTAACTCTGAAGGCCTCAAAATAAGCAGTTTGTAAAATATATGTACAATAGCATGATTTGAAACAAAAGTATCTCATTTATTAAGATAAGGTCTATAAATAATGTTAATAAAGACTAATTCTATGTGTTGTGAAAAGAATATATAAAAATTTTTAAATAGATAACTAGGTATACCTACTGGTGAGACTGACAACTTTATAAGGACAGAAACCATGTATATTTTCTTCACTTTTATGTACCTTGAACCAACACAGTGTCTGACGCATAAAATATTTGTTGACTGACTGTCTAAATACACAAAATAATTCTTCCATCAACATTGCTTAAAGAATTACTAGTACAAAATCCAACTAATACACCTTTTTAAAGGGAATTTAAGTTAGAAGGGCTCTGTACTGCCAAGGAGGCCTAATAAAAAAGTACAAAAATAATCAACAGGAGCAGTGCATCAATCAGAGGAGGTCTGATCATGATTAAATAAGAGCATTTTAAAAACCTCAAATTTCCGTTCATAAGTAGAATTTAAAGCAGCTGTTCAGCCCTAGCACAATGTCTGCCCTAAGAATTAAAAAAAGAAAACAAAAAAGAAAAGCAAATCATGGCAGCAGTGAAACTTTTGCTCTAAGACTTCAAAGTTGATATGACCTTTAAAAAAAAAAAGCTAAAAATACAAAGGGACAGTTTTATATTTTCATATTGTACTGCAGACAAAAAGAATCTGGTATTACAATGCTGGGGGGCCTCTGTTTTTCACATGAAGCAGAGGTGTTTCCCTTAGAAGCAAAGGTCTTAGGGGACATGTCTGTCACAGCAGTTTATTTTCTGTTTCACTTGTTGGCAAACTTACATTTCAAAACAACAACAAAAACGAGCCTCCCCAGCTCCCTGTAAACCAAGGAGGTAGAAACAAAAAATATTTCAAAGCAAGAAAGCAAACAGACTGTGAGGACTGAAACTCAGACCAAAGGCATCTGCTCTCCAACTCACACTCCCCACAACCACCCAGCCTTCTTACAATCTTACAGATTTTCCTAAGAGATGTTGCCATTTTAGCTTTGTTTTTCCCTAAGTTCTGGCAATACCCATCACTGCAGGCAAGGCAGCAAAGCCTCTAGCAGAATCCAAACCGGAAAACAGAAAAGCTGTTCTGTCTTTTCTTCCCCGCCACTCCATTACTAATTTATTTCTTCCAAAGTAAAACTCCTTCATTCTATCCAAAACGGCAATCACTAACTTCCAGCACATAACAATTATTTCACTAAAGGCAAAGAATACAGAAATGATTACAGTCTGCAGGGCTACAAAAATGGACTGGTCGACATACTAGACATTTTCCCCTTGGACTCCCACTTTTCTCAGAGAGAAATAATACTATAAACCAGCTAGTGTGTTCCTCCTTAAAAAAGGACCAAAGCAATCTTTGTTTTCACTCCTTTCTAGTATACCTCCTCCTGAATCCCACCCAATTTGGTGGTTGCCAACACAGCTTCCTGCTCAGTCTTGATAGGAAGAAAGAAAGAAAGAAAGAAAGAAAGAAAGAAAGAAAGAAAGAAAGAAAGAACGAAAGAACGAAAGAAAGAAAGAAAAGGAACAAGAACAAAATGCCTAATGCTATACTGCCACTGATGATCAATATATCACTGAGAATATAAAATTACTAAGATTCTTCAAAAGATACTGTTTTCAAAATTCTACCCACACACAGTACTCATATTTTTTCCCTTTAAATTTAGAATTAACATCCCACAAAATAAACCCAGGGTTTTATGTCAAGAAAAATATCTCTATTTATATGATTACAAAGAGAACAGGAAATCTGCCTACATTCATGGGTCACTTGTGCCCTACATATATTTCTATGATTTACTACATTTAGCTTCATATGCATAGTTGAAGTTCAAACTTGGGTCTTTACAGGATATTACAGAGAAAATGAGAACCTAGAGATAAATTATAATTTCCACCACATTCATATGTATCATGTGTCACATATATCCTACATTAAAAATGTTTAAGTTCAACTGCCATTAAGTCTATCTTGCTTAAAAATTTAATCCAATTAAACAAGCATTTCTTGAGTGTTGATGTTGTGCTTGATATAAGGAAATAACCATGAATAATTCTTAGCTGATGCACTCACGATCGAGTGACATCACAATCTAGTAAGAAGACAGAACTGTGGGAAACACTATAAGCAGAGATGGAAAGAAGATCCAAGGGAAGTCATGGAGGAGGTACATAACTCTCTCAGTCAGTCAGAGCAGTACTCCGAAAGCAGACAACACCCCAAGGGAAACCTAAAGGGTGAGGTTATGCTGAAGGGGAAGGGTGGGGAAGCACAGAACTGAAAGAAGTACGGAGAGATACAGAGTGGCTAGAGACAAGGGAACAAAATGGGAATCAATAGATTTAGTAGCTAGACAAATGGAATGATAAATGGAAGGTCAGATTAAGGTTTGTTTATTTAATAAACATCTCTTGAATACGAAGACTGTGTTTAACACTGGGGCATGAGGATGTTGCAGAGTTTTAAGTTATTAAATTAAGAAGTGCCATGACCAAAAAATACATTAACATAAAGCCTATCATCCAATCCCTGCACCAAACACAAAAATCAAAACTTTTCCATTGCCTACAGAGTAACAGCCAATCCTGTAGTTCAGGGCCCTCCCTAACCTGTCCTCACTTTACCTGTTTTATACCCTACAGGGCAGTCCCACAAGAGTCTTGCCGCATCCAAGGTCAAGCATGATTATATGGTTTGGCATGCTAATGATCAATCATTCAATCCTATTCCAGGTGCTGCAAGAGCCTACACAACCTCCAGGACCCCGTTCAAAACCAGCACCTTTATATAATCTTTCATCTCCATGGTTTGAACGTCTTTTTCCCTTCTTTGAGCTCCCCAGTATTTTGTGGGTATCTACTACAGTTTATTATATTATATATTACATTACATTATATTATATTATATTGTCCTGTGATGTTTACATGAACTTTTCTACTGTCCAAATGAAGGCTGTTAAGGGAAGATTTTTCCCCCCCAAGTTTTGCCTTAAAAATTTTCCATTTAGTAAATGTTCAATGAATATTTATTGAACTGTATCAAGGTAAACCATGTAGGTATGTTTATAATTTTTTTAAATGATCTTTAAAAAGTTTATGAAAGTAACAGAAGTATCAAAAGCTGATATGAAGTTAACATCAGCGATAAGGCCACATGAAGCATTGTTTCTTTCATATGAGACATATTATGTAGTCACTACTCCCTTAGCCTGGGCAACTGTCATGGCAAGACTTTCCGATTATTTTTTTACCCAGAATCAGACCTGAACACCAAAAAATTATGCAAGGAGGTATGCTGAATAAAATATTTGAAGCTAAATTTACAATTCTTACATAATTTGACAAATTAAGGTGAAATTTTAGTGAAAACACCAAAAATGCTGAGGCAATTGTTTTCCTCTCTTTCTACCGGCTGTTCCTCAGCGATGAGTAAAAATGATACACATTTAAACCAGGTGCAATGGAGAAATATTACAACATTTTTACAGTCTATAACTTGTAGTCTATTGGTATCCTATCCTTCCACTTGGTATAGTCCCTAGAAAACAAAGTAATATTTGCTAAAATGTTAAATATTAGGGAAAGAAAGTTTGAAGAAACATCCATCAAGGAATTCACAGACTGAATATAGCAGGGAGATCTTCTAGATACTCAAATTATTACTATTAACTTCAGGACATCTAATAATTGATAGTTCAACATGGTCAACATCGTCAACTGAACAAAAGCTTGTTTAAGCTTTATGTAAGTTAAATCCACATAGTTTTAATTTTAAATTTCTTTTACTCTTGTATCATGACCAAATTTAATAAAAAATCCAAGTCGGGGTTATTTTTCACATATCATGCCAATAAAATAATCACAAATTATTGCAAATAAATTATCATGAATTTTTGCAGCTATCATAGCTATATATTATTTTCATAATACAGCCACAAACCACAGTTATGACCTCAAACATTAGCACAATACTTGGCTCTCTATTACAGGTAAAATTCAAATGGAATTTCTCTCACATACCAAAAATGCATACAATGCCTTCATAATTCTATGTGTGTTGTATTTGAATTAATTTAGTGAACAGAAATATTAGTGGAGAGCAAGTGGTGCACTGGTGTGATTTTTAGCATCTCCTTAAAATTCAAATTATAGTAAAGCGGTTCACGGTTGGTCCCTGACATCATTTTCTATAATATTCCACTCATATAACAAGAGAAATTTCATGTGCAATTTAAGAAAATAATCAGAAATTTAGTGATAGGTGACAGAAAAAGTATTTTTGAAATAAAAATTTTACAAATTCCATCTCGAGGGCCAATTAAATATGAAGATGAATAATAAATGTAAATGGTGAATAGCAACTTGTATGTAGGAAACTGATTACAATGTAAATTTTGAACAGTTTATAACCACAGTACAGTGTTTCAAGGTGAATATTTAATGCCATAAATGATCTTACCAAAATGTATCTGTCTGAAAGCCAAAAACATTTTTTAGGAAGTGATGGAAAACTTATTTTTTATCCCAATTTTCCTATAAATAAATGCATCTCAGAAAGAAACTGACAAATGTTATATTTGTAGATGTCACTCTGTCAATATTATATATAATACTTCATTTCACTTAAAACAACGATCTGTGGTGAAGAATGATAATTAAAATATCTCACTAGGGAGGACAGCATGGCACCAATCAATTCCAATGGACACTGGCTATCAATAACCACCACACTCACGCTGGGTACAGATGCAGCGTATCAGCCCTGTAGGCTACTCATGAGGATACAGGCTCAGGAAGGGAAAGTCACATGCCAGAGTTTTCTATATTCATAAGGTGTTAGTTCCACAACACTAGGATGACTTGATATTTAAATTAATAACTAACTCATACTTATTTACTATAATATTTTTATATTACTGAGTCAAGAGTGGTATTCCTAACCCTCACATTTTAGGTTCTCTTTACATAGGCATTCTCAATATTGTATCAGTAAATGGGTATTTTAAGAAAGTTTCTCTCATCAAATAAATTAGAAAAAGCTACATTAAAAGAGTTTTCATTCTTTTTCTTTACTGAAGGACTTGTCAGAGCCTGTAATATATGCACCAGGAAGAGAGAGAGAGAAAAAAGGAAGCTGTGTTTTTTAGACAAGGAATCATGTACGTGGGAAAAGCAAATATTATAAAGATACAGAATCTTAATTCATAGGATTAATCTACTTTTAATCAATGTTTCAATGAAGACAACTAAACTTATGGGTTATGTTTAGTATATTCAAAATTCTATGCTTTTTTTTTTTCTATAGCACTTTGTTTCTTTGCTTTAAAGCATTACCATATCCATTCTGTCCTATCAAAAGAAGCATCAGTTTGGTGATAGATTTGAGTGATTTTCTTTCTTTTTGATCACAGTCAAGAGTGTGTGGGTAAGGTTGCCCATGAGTTCTGCATGTCAGAGTACGACTGTGAAAAACCTGGATGAAAAGGTTCACCAACTTCAGGAAAGCGCGAGATGCCCAAGAAATCTATTTCAAAAGGACTTGAAATAGATCTGCATTAGTTAATAGGATAAAGAACTTCCTGGTGCATGCCAGAAAGGACCCCATGATTCTTATCTATTCTCTTCAGTACCAGAATGAAAAAGAAACCAAGAATCTGTTTAACACAAATAAAAACAAAATTAGAACAATCATAATTAATTTTAAAACCTAGACATTCCTGGCTCTGTTTTTCTGAAAGGATTATAGTCTGGACTACATATATCAGTTTTATCAAAAAGTCTTATAAATTAGCAGAGTCCCTTTTCACTGCCCCTAACCATTTTAGTAACTATTCAAATGCACCTAAAATAAGCTGCATAAGCTCTTTGGGAGAGGATCTTCGTTCTATGATAACTTCTACGTGCGAAGGCAAGTAGGGTTATCCTTCCACTGGAAGCATGTCACTTCTGTGAAGAATTCATGGTATTTTAATAAAGGCACTCCCTCTTATTTTTCATCACTTTCTCTATTTGGCTCCAAGTTGGCACCTCTCTTGTCTCTTTTTCTCCTGCTCTCTCAGTCTCACTCTTGTTCTCATTCCCTTTCATCCTCATTTTATATACATACATATACACATACATAATATTCCAGGAATGAAACCCTGCCATTTGCAACGACGTGGATGGAATTGGAGGGTATTATGCTGAGCGAAATAAGTCAATCAGAGAAAGACATGTATCATATGACCTCACTGATATGAGGAATTCTTAATCTCAGGAAGCAAACTGAGGGTTGCTGGAGTGGTGGGGGGTGGGAGGGATGGGGTGGCTGGGTGATAGACATTGGGGAGGGTATGTGCTATGGTGAGCCCTGTGAATTGTACAAGACTGATGAATCACAGATCTGTACTTCTGAAATATGTTTAAAAAAAAAAGGAAGAAGATAGCAGGAGGGGAAGAATGAAGGGGGGAAATTGGAGGGAGAGACGAACCATGAGAGACTATGGACTCTGAGGAACAAAATGAGGGTTCTAGAGGGGAGGGGGGTGGGAGAATGGGTCAACCTGGTGACGGGTATTAAGGAGGGCACATTCTGCATGGAGCACTGGGTGTTATATGCTAACAATGAATCATGGAACACTACATCAAAAACTAATGATGTAACGTATGGTGATTAACATAATAATAAAAAAGACATATACACATACATACGTACATGCAATACAAGCAGGGTTACAAGACCCAAGATCTGAGATGCAGTATACTCTTCATAATTAGTGGAAAATACTTCACTTTATTAAACTGATGATGATGATCACTACAAATAGTTCTTTTAATTTTCCCCTTTCATCTCTCAGGCTATATAATACCTAAAAATCACTCTCCCTTACTGTTTAATGACAAGTTATATTGTCTATATTTTGTTCCAAAGGGGGAATAAAAAACTATGATGTAAAAAATCTATCTCTGACAGATGTGCAAAATAGTACTTCTGATTTCATTTGATCTTTGAGGACTATCGGTAGTCTGCTTCAAAATTTCATGAGTAAAACCAAACTCTATTTACATCATTTTAAGTGTGTTGTTATCATGTATTCTATAAAACATAGAGATCCTCACGAACTCACAAAGCAGCTCACCTTGAAATTCATTAAGACTGTCTCCAAAAGGGTATTATGTTTTGCCGAACCCCAAAGATGTGTCCATTAGGTGGCTTTGAAAATAATACATTATATGTTAAAAAAAAAAGAGAGAGAGAGAGAGAGAAGATAGTAGGAAGGGAAAAATGAAGGGGGGGAAGTCAGGGGGGAGACGAACCATGAAAGACTATGGACTCTGAGAAACAAACTTAGGGTTCTAGAGGGGAGGAGGGTGGGGAGATGGGTCAGCCTGGTGATGGGTATTAAAGAGGGCACGTATTGAATGGAGCACTGGGTGTTATAGGCAAACAGTGAATCATGGAACACTACATCAAAAACTAATGATGTAATATATGGTGATTAACATAACAGGATAAAATAAAATTTAAAAAGAAATGCATTCCAAAGTAATAGGAGCATGAAGGAGTCACTGGAGAGGACCGAACCAGAGCATCTACCAGTCATGGAGCTCCCCAGTGAAAATCGTTGGGCAAATGAGGAAGGACACAGTGTTGTAGCATGACTCCCAGGAGAAATAGGTAACAAAACTGAAGGGAAACCAAATTAGTCCCCCAAAATACTGAGTGAAAAGCCAGTAAGTCTGAGTAGAGCCAGGCACCAGGAAAAACACAGGACCTGCAGTGAGTCCAAGCAACCAAGGGAACTGCAGTCTCAGACTCATTGTCTATTAGCAGAAGACCGTTTGGAGGCAGAAATGTGGATTATCATTTCCGGCCTTCACGGAGCTCAGTATTTGTGTGTGGCCAAAGAATTTTATGGGAATTGACAAGTCACACTTTTGAAATAGAACTCTTTAATATTAAAGCCCAACAAACTGACATTGGAAAGATGTGTAAAACTTTCTACCTTTAATAATCTTATTAGACATCTGAATTTCTAATGCTTTTATGCATTTTAATTCATCTCTAAGTTAAAATTGGTATACAAAAATGTAAATATATTTATTATAATACAGTTTTTCTTGATTTTTTTTAATATTCATTCCCTAGGCAAACAGTCATTTCCAAGTAAGGAAGTTAATTTTGTCTGCCACTGGGCAGAGAAGAGACAGCATCTTCACTTGCCTGACTTTTAATAAAAAAAAAAATTGTAGTTGTCGTTCTAACAATAATCTTTAAGCGTTCTAGCTCTTATAGCTAATAAAGTAGCAAGCAAGAGCCAATAACTAAAAAAAAAAAAAATCGAGAAACCAAAAGGAAATTATCTATTATATAGGTGTCTTAATTTCTTTCACCCACTACTATGTTAAAATTGTCAATTCATAAACAGTGAGCTGTCTTACTAATTGATGCAAATAAATATAATTATTATAATAGTTTCCAAATAGAAATTATGATAAATTAATCAGCTTTTCTTTATCTGTCCTTTGTCTAAAAAACAAAATATAAATAGAAAAAGCGAGCATTAAAAGTATAGTAGTATTAAAAGTGTGAGTACTATAGAAACAACCAGCAGAGAATTTGACATTATCCTACAGACAGAAGCTCCTTAGATAACATTGGCCCATTTCCCTCCAAATATGAATTACCCTCACATTAAAATATGTAAAACCAATAAACTAGTATAAAATCTTATAAAAATCTTACAAAACTTTGTTACATTGTGGAAACAGTTATATTAGACTATGATATAAACAAAAAACAACAAAAAAATCAAGAGCAAAACTATTGGCTTAGAAATTGCTAAAAAGTTAATGCTGTTCCTTTATGTACTACTCTTATTTTTTTCCCTTAATAAATATAATGTTTAAATTCTGTATTGTGAGCTGAGTAATATTAGACTGCCAATTAAATTCAGGGGTCTTGAAAATCTGAGTCAAAGTTCACACATCATGGGACTGGCCATTTGACAAAAAATTTCCAATATAGAAAAGTGAAATTAAGACCACTGAAAAAGAAGAGAAAACAAAACAAAACAAAAAACACATTTTAAAAGCCCGGATTCCAACTGGTTATAAATAAGGTCACAATAGAGAATATAATTAAATAATAACACATCAGAATAAATATAATACATACTTATAAAACAATTTTTAATTTTATGAACATACATGTTTTCACCTGAGGATATCTAATACCTTTTGAAAACAATTTTTAGAACTGATATTTTTTGAGCCCTAACATAACATGACAGCTTGTACTGAATCAACAGAAAATGTTATATTTAGAAATTCTGCAGTTATAAAAAAAAATTGAAGTTTATCAGATTCCATCAATGGGCAGGATAATAACAACTTAACAGTTTCACCAAATTAAATCATTCTTTAGTGTTTTCATTTAATAAAAAGGCACAATCAACAGGCTGTTCAAAACCAAAACTTCCCTACAATTTCTCCACTCATCCTCATTCTGACCACACAACGTCTCTTTTCAATTCAAACCATGCATTTTAGAGCTCCCTTTCTCACCCCTCACAAACCTTAGTGGAATGAAGGGCATTAAAAGTAAGTAAACAACCAATAAATGTAACTATGTTACTGAGTCATGTGGGGAGGAGGGCAACACGCAGAGAAAATGGCTAAGTTGTTCACATTGGTAAAGCAGATTTTGTTCCATAAACTTTCCAAGAACACTGGTAGAATGCTTCATTTTTAATTCATTCAATCCCACTTAAAATTTACCTGACTACAGAAATTGGACTAGGTTATTTTTTGCTCTCACAAAATGCCATTTTTATTAACACATCAAGGAAAAATATAAATATGTTCGGCTTGATATTCTGACTTAACATTTTGAAGATCAAACCCATGTAAACTACAAAAAAAAGCTCTGTAACCACTTACAGGGGAAGGGGATGAAAGCTGAAGAAACTTTGCAACATAGGATCTTGGCACATTTACATGTAAGAAATAAATTCAGGCACTTTCAGCCCTTCCATTGATCATACTGTTGTTATCAGGATTTTATATAAGCTGAATCCTCTCTGATAATACGGCCAGCATTCACTGGGTACATACGATGTCAAAAGACAGTTCTGAGTTTTCCATAAATCATCTCTGTTAATCCCCAGAACAACCCTTTGAGGTCTGTACTGTCCTTTCTCCATTTCACAAATGAAGAAACTGAGGCAGGCCCAGAGACAAGTTAAAAAGCTTACCCAAGGGAAACTATCTCATCCCCCCCCCCCCCAACTGGAACCAGGTTGGTAAGTTAGGCATTCTTATTCTAGAGTCCATACTCTTGACCCATATGACTGCTTAGGTCTGGAAAATTCTACCATTTTCATCTTCAATTTTCACCCTTCCTAAAAAGAACTCTAACACACAGACTAGAATTGAGCCCACTTTGTGTTCTCCCATTACACTCTGTAGTTACTTCTCCACTTATATTTTCCTTTATTTATTGCAATTGCTTCCTTAATGTCTATCTCCCACAGACTATAAGCTTGATGATGGCAAGAGCCATATGTGTCTTCTTCATTACTAAATTTCTAGAAGGTAGCACTGTCTAGTATATACAAAGTATTCAATAAATATTTCATGAAGGAGTACACAAATATTTTTAAATTGCTTTAAAAAAATCTGTTCTCTCTAGTGCAATTCAAAAATTTCCATTAGTAACTGCAAATATTGACAATTCACTACCAACAATAATAGCTAATATGTATTCAGTGTTTACTATCCTAGGTCTGGTTCTAAGTAATTTATTTATAATCAGTTACTCAGT
This sequence comes from Eumetopias jubatus, assembly GCF_037043125.1. Lineage (NCBI taxonomy): Eukaryota > Metazoa > Chordata > Mammalia > Carnivora > Otariidae > Eumetopias > Eumetopias jubatus. The sequence goes on from NW_028274814.1 coordinate 60,051,336, forward strand.
AGCCACCCTTCCTTCCTTCCTTCCTTCCTTCCTTCCTTCCTTCCTTCCTTCCTTCCCTTCCCTTCCCTTCCCTTCCCTTCCCTTCCCTTCCCTCCTTCCTTCCTTCCTCAGAAGAGGAAAATGAAATTCAGAGAGGTTAAGAAACTAGGCCCATATCACACAGCTAGTGAAATATAGTCAGGAGCTTAACACAGGCATCTGACTCTACAGTCTATGTTATACACTACCTTGAAATAGGGGCAGTCTCAAGCTGCTATATTCTCAGTTTAAAGAGAATCGAAAATGTTGGAAACAAAAATGATCTCCATTCTATAAACTTTTAAAAAAAAATCTTAACATATCTTTATTCAAGTGTAGTGATAGAGTTAAAACAAAAAAGAATAGCCTGTGTTTGCCTCTATTTTTTTCAAAATTTACAAAATTTCTTAGGATCTTTAAAAATATTACTCATTTTAAAAAGGTGAGAATGGTGAATGAAGAATGAGGAAAAGAGTTGAGTTGTTTTGACTGAGGGTAAACGGACATCTAGCATTTTTCATAAAGAGCAACATTGTAGTTTTAAGTATGAATTCCAATCTAACAAAATATACAGTGCTTTTATGGTGCTACACTATTAAATAGACATTGTAATCAATATTTTTAGGTTATTACCTGCAAAATATTTAGTATTTACGTCCATCTGCAGAGTAGACTTTATGGATAAATTTTAATGGTTTCTTGGATGAAGGCAGCTCTATTTTCTCACCTAGTACAAAATAGCTTCATGCAAAACAAATCACTATGGCTCAGAGAACTTTCTGATCACAGATTAGATCTCTTAAAAATCTAAGCCAATTAAAAAAAATCTCCATGAATTTGGTACACCAAAATTTGAACTCGAGAGATATCCACTTCTGACAAATATAATTATAATCTTAAGTGATTTTAAAAAGGATAATGCTCTAATAACTGTCTTAAAATCTGTATCTAATCTGAATCTAATCATGTGGACACAATCAGACAAATCCAAGATTGTAAGATACTATGTGAGACAAATGGCCAGGACTCAAAAAATGTTGATGTCAATGTCAAGACAAAAAGATGGGAGGGTACTATCTACAATTAAAGGAGACCTAGAGAGATTATGACGATAAAGGCAATACCTAATGCTTGACTTGATCCTGATTTTAAAGAGGAAAAAAAAAAAAGCTACAAAAGACATTACTGGGACCGTTAGGAAATGCGGATATGGACTACATCAAATAATACCACTGTATTAATGTTGCTTTCTTGGATGTGCTAATGTTATTGTGGTTATGTTGGAGAATGTCCTAGTTCTTAGAAGTGTTAGCCTGCAATGTGCTCGCAAATGAATCAGAAAAGAAAAAAAGAAATAAAAGCCTAAAATTAATAAATAACAAAATTTGGTGAACAGTATAAAGTATATGAATGCTCACTGTACTCCTCTTTCTTTTCTACAGATCTGGATTTCTTTTTTATAAAGAAAAGAAAAAGAAACATTAAGAAAAGCCCTGTATTTGAATAACTGTGACATTTTTTTAGATGACTAGGGAGTTTTCAGTTGCAGCAAATGTAAATTCAAAAATCTTCTGGGCTTGTGAGTTAGCTTTGTCATTGTGTTCTGTGCCTAAATGTTGTCATAAAGAGCAGCTCTAAAATAATTATATCTCAACCCAAACCCTCAGTTTTGGTAATGCTTTAGTTAGCAAAAGGTAAACAGTAGTACTTTTTAATGATTATTCTCATTAATAATGTGATAAATTGTAAAAATCTCTCTATCCTCCACTTTTTCCTGCATTCACCACTTCCTCCCATTCTTTTATTCATACTGATGTGTACTTTCATCTTGCCAAACAAATTATTTACACAGTAAGTATTCACTAAATATTTTTTAAATGAACAAATCAAGATGGGAATGTTTCTGTGTCTACATCGCTCTAAATGCAGATGTGTGTAGATGATTTAGTAAATCATATTGAAAGCATATAAAATCATCTGCTAATTTAACTCATTTAGTTCATCTGGGATGACTTTTAAAGTTAAGTCAACCCTGAGGACCCAATGAGATGCTGTATTGCTCAAGATCTGCAAAAACAACACATTTATCAAAGTGGACAATTAATAATAGACAGCCTTAACATGCTTTAAATGAAGATGACCCCTACTATGTTGTCCTATACCAAACTCTAGGGTCTCAATGGGATGCTCTTCAGGTCCTTGAGCAGATCCAAAAGTGTTTCCTGAGGAAAATTCTTGCTTTGTCTCTATGACCTCCTAAACCTAGAGTCAATTTAAGGACAGAAGTGGGAGTGCCCTCAATCTAGGCAAAAATACAACTCAGTCAAGAACTGATTGTTCCTCATCTCTTAGCAACAGTCTGGATGTAACAACTGTTATTTAAAGGAGATAGTTTAAGGGACATGTTAGCCTTTTCTTAGATCTCTGCCAATATCCTTTCACCAGGAAATCTACATACCTGGCAAACATTAGTTTAGCTACTTATAGAAATGCCTTTCTTCACTAAGTTAGTTATCATTCAATATTCTTTCTCTTATCTGGTCTCTACTAAAAATGGCAACGTAAAGAATGCCTTATGAATCTTCTACAATACTTCGATTGAAAACAACCTAAGGAATCATAAAACCGATTACTCTCTCACATCAGGGTCCCCCAAAACAACTGTGATTACTGATAAAATGGTAGGTGTTTTTTGTTGTTGTTTTTGTGGGGTTTATTTGTTGTTGTCGTTGTTGTTGTTTTGGTCAGAAAATGATAATCATTAACTTTATTATGACTGTCAGGTTACAAAGAGTAGTCTTAGCCAAGGTTTTAGAAAGAATTATCTTCCCTTATTTTATCTACCTATTTATGTGAACACATACATTAACATGTATATGATGTATATAATATAGATATAATATATAATTTATAATATATGTATATGTCTTTATATAACAAATATATGTATTGCATATGTATAATATATAAAACCTAAGGGAGTCTATAACATAAATATTTTCCTCTAAATATTTTTAATACTTTTAGGAAGTACTTGAAGTTCTAATAAATCCTCTACAAACCATTGGCTTCAATATGTATTTAGTAAGTACTTGATATTTATATATCAGTTTATAATCCAATGTTATTTGCCATATTATGTGAAATATTCCTGGAATTCTTTCTATATCATTAAAATCTGTTCAAGGTTAGTTTCTTATATAAGTAGTAAAGTGACCTAAGAGATGGGAATTTATATCCGCATTTCACAGATAAAGAAATTAAGATATAGAAAGTTTATGTAACTTGCAAAACTCACACAGCTAATAAGTAGTGGAGTTGTAGAATATATTTAAACAGTCTGACTCCAAAGCCCACCCGTAACTATAGTTATATGGCTTCTCCCTAGTAAGGTATCAAGAAATCAAACATCCACCAGAAGCTTCAGCCATATCTGTATATGGAAAAACAAAAGATCAAGACCTAAAACGGAGATTTAATATAGGTTTAATTCAAACCTAAATTAACATACACTATTTTAACAGTATAATTTAAAAATCCAGTAGAATAAAACCACAAGGTTCATCTTCATTCCCAAATGCCTTATTGTTCCCAGGAATCTGTAGCCTTTTTACAGTCACATTATTTTACCATACCTGATTGAGTTTTCTCCTCAAAATTACCAATACCCTTGCCTGCTACCCTATAAAAGCAGTATGTTCTGACTACAAGTTAGATCAAGGATTAATATCCTATTTATTATTAATATCATTATTTACCAATTCGTCACAAGGTTTTCCATATTAACTTCACCATGAAAATGTGAATGGTGACATACTTAAAAACCACTCTATTGTAAAGAGGCATCCTACCCATTAAGATAGCAAAAACTAATCAGATAAATTTTCTAAGCAGAGATACTCGCCTGTCCATAAAGATATTATTTCCATAAAGAGTCCACTGTAAAGGACTTAAGAAAGAGATATTTGAAAAATTTTACATAGTTACACTTCTCAAAGGAAATTCCATCTATAATGTGCACTGGAAATTGGTATCTCTCAAAAACAGTTTCAAGAAGCCTTTACCAAGAAACCCTTTATAGAACTATCCACGTGTCTGGATATCCACCGTCTAGCATATCACCTTGTGCCATGTATGAATGAATTCATTCAGACAGGAGAAATTAGATGTCTGTATCACAATCATTGTATGTTATTTATTTATAGTGTCTGATTTGTTAATCATATTTATTCAGCAACTAAAATAATGCCTGCCATAGTAGGTATTTGAAATACATTTGCTGAATGAATGAAGAAATTCCTGCGGCTTCAATAATAGATTATAAAGTTCTGGAAGCACTTTCTTATCTAGATCAATACTACAATTTGATGGCTAAGAGTGAGGTCTTTGGAGTTGGACTGTCGGAATTTGTAACCCAGCTCCGCCCCCTGTTACCTGGGAAGTTAGGCAGCTCTCTTTCTTTTGTTTTCTTCGTTTGTGAAATAAGGATAACAAATGAGATTTTTGTGAGGCTAAGGTGTCACAGAATCAGTACATACTGAATGTCAGTGCTATCTTTATATCTATCTCTATTAGGATGTCTCTATATGCACAGAGAAAGAGCTTGGATCACAGCACAATTTTAGAAACTGTGTAGTATCAGCTGGGATGAAAAAGGGGAAGGTATTCCCACCCAACCACAAACTTCTTTAAACCCAGTGTTGAAATGACAGATACGCATGGTGGCTTTTCAAAAAGTAAATATAATTGTCCTTTTAAACATATAATTTCTAAAATAACCTATACAATCCTTAAGCAAACATCTTCTTTTCTATTCTAAATCCATGGAAATTTGAAGAAACCGTCAGAATCCATTGGGTAAGTGATATAAAGATCTGTGCAAGTCAGTGTTACTAGCAAGGCTTTTGAAAAAGTGATAAAACTTCACCTTCTTACAGAAGAAAGCTAAAAAGGGAAGACAGTTAACTCTTTCTGATTCATTGCTACCCTACTGAGCTGTAACTACTAGAATCCAGATACAGATAGAAGTTTTCATTTTCCTCCCTCCATGGAAAGGAATAAAACAGTGCCATCCAATAGAAATATAATGTGAGCCACAAATAAGAGCCACGAATGCAATTTGAAATTTTCCAGTTGCCACGTTAAAAAAGTAAAAAGTGAAAATAACTTTAACAACATATTTTATTTAAGTCTATACAGCAAAATATTGTTATTTCAATATGCAATCAGTATTTTTTGACACGTAATCAATACTAAAACAAAATCTTAGTAAGATAGTTTGCATCCTTTCTTTCAAACTAAGTCTTCAAAATCCAGTGTGTTTTTTATACTTACAGCAAATCCCAATTCAAACTAGCTACATTTCAAGTGCCTAAGTGTCATATGGCTAGTGGCTACCATATTGGAAAGCACAAATATAGAGGGATTTTGAAAGGATTTCTTTATACATTTTCCTAAATAACATACTTCTTCCTCAAAAACTAAAAAGCAATATACCTTTGGCAATTCATACAACTTAGACAAATTAATAATCTAACACATTCTAATAGCTCAATTTTCCTAATATTTAAAAACGAAAAATCTACTTCAGCTAAGGAAAATAAAATAGGTCAAATGACTTAGTCAAAATATATTTTTGGCTTACTATGTGCTAAGTAACAGTCTATAATAGCTCTTACCAACTACTCCATAAATTTAAAAGCTTCTAGTATATAATACTTGCCAATATTCTTTTATTGAGGACTTCTCCCATACCTTTAAGGTAAATGAAATGGGTCAAATAATTAGATTTTGCCTATAATTTACTATCTATAGCATGATTTTCCCTTACTGAACTAGTGATGAAACAGCACTGGTCTGATTTAATACTGTAAATTCAGAACAAATGGGAAAGCATTAAATTCAGAAGTGCTTCTGGACCATTAACTTCTATGCTGATTTGACATGCACCATAGTATTCAGGCAACAGACTCAGGAATATAACCTATTCCTAAAGCAAACAGTATTTTAACTCATAACCATCTGGGGTTCTCATCCTAAGGGCTACTCGTGTAGTGTTGTCTGGTATATTTTAATAACCTGAGGTGTGGAACTAAGACCTACTTTATTAGGGAAACCCATTTTGCTAGGAAAAGAAGACTGACATAGAAGAGATTATAGAGGGAACAAAATTTTGGCTGAGGCCCTTGTTTTCATTATTTAGCTGAAGAAAATCATTGGTTATATATACTTTCAAAACCCTATGGTTTTTCTAAGGTACCAATAAAAGTGATACCATTCATAACGTGGACAGTGGTCTCTTTCATATATTGCCTATAGTCTCAAACTTAAGTGCCAAGCAGATGGTTGAAATCTGTTTTGTATAAAACGTGTGCTTTTTTTCCCCCAACTGTGTTCTTTGTATTCATATTCAGCCTAGGTTTTAGCCATCAAAACACTGGCACTATGTCGATCATTAGCAGCATTTTAGATAACTGGCAACTAAGGTATTCACTGTTCTCCACAAAATGTTCAGCTAATATTTCCCAGATGTATAATTAAGGCAAAAGATCATCTTCTTAAATTGGTATCAGCACTTTGGATGGCTTCTGGCTTTCAACAGATTATATCAGTGGAAAACAATTTTATATCAAAAATAAAGGTTCTGTTTCTTGGATGTTTTTGTTTGCTTGCTTGCAGCTGCCCATAAAAAGAAATCTATAAATTTTCCCAGGCTTCACCCAGAGTCTAAGAAATAGGTAGCTAATGCAAAACTCTCCATGTTACTTTTACCATGAAAATCTATGACGCACTGTATTTGTATAGATAACTTTCTTCAAGTTACTTAGTATTTTCCAATTTTCAAAATAGTTGTACAAATAATGCTTTACAAAGCAATAGATAGTGTGTGATCCTTTTTACCTTAATAAAAAATCATTCTTTTTTGTTGTCCAGTAATTTTTTACATAAAATGATTCATTTTTATGACAATACACAAATAAATGAGTTTTAATTTGCATAGTTTAAAACACAGGAATATGTTAAATCAGGAAAGTCATTATTTTAATACTTGATATACTGACACTTGCAAAAACAACTTTTAGTGTATCACATATTTCTTATATATTCAAGGGGAAGAGATGTGTTTTTAGGATATTTCATTCTTAGCAGTAAGCAGAGGAAGCTATGCTAGGTTGCTGCTAGGGGGGTACAAGTTACCTGGGATCCATAACCATAAGTGCATTTAAGATAATTATAGTTGTATTTACTATAAAATTTTTAAAAATAAGTCAATAAATTTTTTACAGGCATTATTTCATATGCTAACATGTATGTTATCAAACAAAAACATACAATTTTTTTCAAAGTCTGAATTCAGTGGCTTGAATTCAGAGATATCCAAATATTTTTATAAATTTTCATAAGTTTAAAATGACTCACTAGAATTAGGGGATAAATAATTTTATACTCATTTTAAAGCCCATTTTATAGCTGCATGGCTGAAACCCAAAGAATTTAAATGACTTATACATTACAAAGTTTTAATTCTTGATTTAGAAACCATAGGAACATATGCCAACTTTGTGTATCACTAAATGCTGTATTATGAAATGTATTAGCAGTAAGTTGCTCAACTGGATGATTTCCAGATTTTCTTTCTTATTGAACAGTAGGATATTTGCACATTTCCCTTTGGTCCTAGTTCTAAATGTAGTTCTGGTGCAGCAAGGTCCTTTTCTGTTTGTTTTGTTTTGTTTTGTTTACAACCTTTATATCTGTACCAGGAGAATAAGAGAATAACATCCATTCTTTATTCTTAAATTAAAGTGGCAGGAATAGAATAAAAACAATTCTATATCGCAATTATTAAGCAAATAATGAATTTTAACACATTGCCAATTCCTACCTTATCCTAAATATATGAATCTATATTTAAAACTTACAACTAATTTGTACAAGGACTTTGTCATACCATAGCCATATTTTCAAAGTACATATAATACAGAAAGTCCTTGGATACGGAGTTACAGATTATGTTGCTGATGGTATAACTACACTTTTTTTTCCAAACACTGTGTTAAAAAAAAAAAGCACGCAATCTGCCAAATGTAACATATTAACAATATGTGAAGCTTGCCCTTTCAGATAATACAGCTTTTTAAGTGCATCTTTCATTGTTTCTCTACTCCTTGCTTCTTAAGGTTTAACATTTCTTTTCTTAAAATTGCCAACCACCAACTAATGCATGTAATGTTGGTTCACGTGATCCTAATAATTGCCTAATTTATTTTGGGAACCACCTAAAATCTTTCTTTGGACTACCTGTTTGTAATCTTAATTAATCTTACCACTTTCCTGCCCAGTGTTTTATTTATTCATATAAAGACATATACTGTCCATAAGCCCCAGTGTTGTCCTGATGCTCTACTTTCTAGCCTTTTCTCTTTTTTCCTTTTATCTTATTCTTATAAATACTTTCAGCTCTTTGACCTAAAATGCCACTCTCATGCTTTTCATATTGCCCCATAGTTCCCTGTTCAATAGTCCATATACAATTTATTTTTCATGATATTTGTCATAGTTGAGGATGATGATCTGATGCACCTGAGAGTTTCAACCACATAAAATATGAATCTTCTCTTTTGAAACATTCAGCTTCAAAATAGTTCATAGCAAATTTGAGAACTTAATCCTAAATAAGAATTATAGATAGTACTTAGATTTAAAACTCCTAAAATATACTATGGCTACTTGTTCCTGCATAATACCACTCAACTGACAGGTAAACTGAGAAGTGATTCCACATGTAAAGGCTGGTTATATAAGATACTCTGGCTCTAAACAAACAGAGTAAGAAGCAGGGATCTTTCAAATGGAGTTCAAGGTAATGAAATTTCAAAGGTCAGAGATTTTAGAAATTATCCAGCCCATCTTCAGATTTTACAGATGCATACACTAAGACACAAGACTTCTCAGTCTATAGGGGAGAACTAGAACTTGAGATGTTATACCCAGCTAATAATACTTTCCACATGTTTTACTTACAAAAAAAATCAGTGAAGATACTGACAAATATAAATGTTTACCAAAAAAAAAAAAAGAGGAAATTGTTCTATGTGTTAGGAAAAATATACTCAAAACCCACAAACATTTTTTTCATTTGTTATGTACGCCTTAGGCCTCTAACACTCAACTTCTTCTTCTCTATCCAAAATCTCAAGTATCCCCCAATTTTATTCAAGCATATCTTGAGCTACCAAACTTCTTGAATTCAAATTTTCCTTTCAATATGCACAATACTACCTTCAGATTTCTAAAGCTGGAATACTATTATATATATTCTCCACAGAAGTGTTAGTGACTCCCGATTATCTTTTAGTTTACTTATAAAAGTCTATATATTCTGCTCCTTCACTTTGATTCTTTAAACGGCTATCAGGATTTTTGGATATGCTTTTCTTTCTCCAAAATAATGCTTTTAAATCATTAAATATTCCTAAACTGTTTATAGGTCAAATTAGATCCATTTTATTTTTCCAGTAATGTTAAATTTTTTAGAAACAATTATTCCACCATATTTATATCCCATAATCCTTGGGGCTCTAAAAACAATACCTTTTCCTCTATTTTGCAGATTCTAGCTATGTTTAGGGCTGGAGGGAAATAGAAGTTCTTGCCTCAGACATAACAGTCATTGTTATCTTTGTTTTTCTACTCCTAGGTGTTGTTTGATTAATGGTATTTGGAATATTACATAAAAGTTTTCTTCACATCCTGCTAATGTTAGGGGAGAGATGACAATCTGAATCTGATATTGCATATTCAGTTATCACTCACTCAAGGTCAAAACTGAATTAATACATGAATCAGAAATGGAATAGTTTGATCACCAGCTCATTCCTTTCTCTACTAAAGAATATGAACACTCACTATATATTATCCTAATGAATCTTCAACATAGATCTCTTGTAGTGCAGATGAAAAAGCAAAGAAATAGCAATGTTAATTTTATGTGACATATTCCTGCAAACTCTTTTCAAACATATGACGAAACTCAATAGCAAATAAGGGGTGGGGGGCGTGAAACAAAGAGACATCAGGAAAAGAGTAAAAATAAAGTCTTTGGACTTTGTAAATTATTGCCCAACAAACTCTGGCCCAGGTAAATAACCCAAAGAAATAATTGTAGGCAAACAAGCAAGACCTTAACTCCAGAATTAGAATAAAAAGGTTTTAGAACTTTGTCAAGCAGCCTATAGTAGCTGTTAAGTGAAAAAGTATAGCATAAATAAAGCATTATTTTTTTCATTTTGTGTTCTCATGTGAAGCCTATTCCTCATTTCCAATGTTTGTGTTTCTTTTTCATTACAATGTTTTCTTTTATAAGATAAATACAAAATTGTTTAAAATGATAACTCAGCAGATCATATGTGAAAGTTTCTACAACCAGTTCCCAAACTACCCCCCTTGGTATCTTGATCCTAATTAATACAAAACAAAACAAAACAAACAAAACAAAACCAAAATCAGTAATAAAGTAAATCATTGACTACATTTTAAAATAAATCTTAATTAAAAATGTACCAACAAAACACTATTTGGGCCTGTATCTTCTTTTACTACTAGATTAAAAAAAAATATCAACAAGCAAAGCAGGTTAACCCTTTCCCTTCTTTTCTCAGTAGTGTTCCTGAAGCACTTAAGGAGAGGACCCTCATTTATAAAATTGCTGCTCAGCGTCCCAACTGATCTAACTCTCTTAATCTGCCAGTATAAAAACCTTACAAGGTCTTGAGCGTGTGTTGTTGTGGTTGTTGTTGTTTTGCCCTACACAGTGAATTTCATTTCTTCATATTACATCTATTCTCAGTACATCTGAATCTTAGGTTTCAATGTGACAGAAATGACTGGGATGGGTAGGGGGAGAGGCACATGTACATAGAACATAATCCAACTCTATCCATCTCCACAATGAGAAATATTAAAAACGAAGCTACTAATACATTTTTAAGAAAGATCCTATTTTCTGTTTCTCAACATTTTCTTTTCTAAAGAACACATTCTTTCAAAGATGTGAAGAGCAGAAATAGAACGCTGTTACATATGAAAGTTTCAATGGATTCCTTGCCAGCAGCTTTTCTTTATAGTGTTCCTCTTACCTACAGTATGTGTTGGCACTGGCAGGTAGCCCTAATTCGTTAGTAGCCAAATTATTTTTGTCCCTGAAGTACGAGAAATCTCCATAGCACATGAATGAGACATGGTTTACTAGTTTACACACATTTTTATAACTCCAAGAAACCAAAACTCATTCACAAATGCTTTCATTTCAGCGAAGAGAAGGGCTACAGAATACCAGAGATACCTACTTTGAATTCCTGTTCCCCATTCTCCATGAGAAAATGAAGAGAAAAAAAATCTTTTTAGCTTTACCAAAAAAAACTTTGGTCCTTAATGCAAGAAAAACAAACAGCTTTCTGTTCACCACACTCCACATTTCAATAAAGTCAAAATATTTCAGTATAAGACATGAAGAAAAAATGTCATTTAGTAATAAACCTAAATGTCTCCAGATAAAAATTCATCATGACGGCATAGCAGGTTTAGATAATGTGGTTCACAACAACTAGCATCTTCATATTGCATGATCCCCAGCTAGATATATATTGCTACACCATCTTCACTAAGTTATAGAGAAAATAGGAAGAAAAAAATAAGCAACACTTAGAAATAAACATATAACACAAGTGATGATTCAGCCACAGCAAAAAAAAAAAAAAAGCAAAAAACAACAAAAAAAACAAAACAACTCTGAATTCTAGGGCAAGACAAAAGTAAATGTATTAACACTAAAGAGCCAGTGACTGAAATGTTACTTAGATAAAAGAAAAGAGAGATTTAAAATACAATGAGACGAGTTCAGGTTTGAATTGATTTAAGGTTCAACACTGACTTCAAATGCCTATGAACATCTACAAGCTTTTGTTTTTAATTTTCCTTCTGTCATGTTTTATGGGTAAAAGTCCTTAAACTACCTTGTAATAGATTAATTACTTTCAAGCTGGGTGACAAAAGGGCATAATGACCGGAAAATGATACAAAAGAAACAGAAAAAGCATGTTAACAAGTTTATCAACAAACCTGGGTAATTCTCATGAAGTACAGATTAAGGTTCAGTGGTTCCAAACTGGCAGCATTCAAGTTGGGTTCATATTTGGGTTTTTTGTTTTGTTTGTTTTTTTAAACCACCTGTCCTAAAACGACATTGTTTATGCTAATTATCTTTGTTTATGCCACAATTCTGTTTGTTTACCACATTCTTTTAAAATACCATATCCCTATAAACAGTTCTCACCAGAATTCTTCTAAATCTTGTTTCGGTCTGGTCCTTCTCGGCAGCCCACTGAGCAGAACGCAGCTCTACAATGAAGGCGCAAGAGCTGGGAACAACTTTGAGTCTCTGACTCCTCAGGCTGGCAAAGGCAGGGAGTACTGCTGAGGTTTTACTCTCAGGCTCCAAGGGAAAAGGATACTGAATGTGTAGAAATGCAACACCCCCCTATTGGACAAGCAGAACCATACGCCACAGGAGCTCCAGAGGAGATGTATGAACTCTCAACTAGTAAGTGAAGAGGAGAACAGATAATGCTAAAGGGAAGGGAACGCAGTTTCCAAACTGCAGGAGAAAACACAGAAATCAGAAAGAATAAAAGGTCTTCTCCTGAACCCTCATCAGTTCCTGGTTAAAATGAAAGGATATGAAGCATTCTCTTACAGTGTCCCAAATAAACACTGTTCACTTAAGCAAAACACTAACAGTCCTTAATTTTTTCTTCTCTAGCAATATCATTTGATCATGCTCATCCATATAGCATTCAAGTTTCATATTTAATATAAATGATGATGCTATCAATGAAAAGGAAAGGACAGAATGAATGACGTAAGGAATAATTTGCTGTGTTTTAGTCCATTTCTTGCTCAACAGAATTTTTCCATTAAAAGGACAATGTTTCACGTTTTGTTTGAATCTTTGAACATCTTCTTACCTGACTGCCATCATCTGAGTCAGACACCTGACATTAAACTATGTGAGTTAGTGTAAGAGAGATATCCAGATTGGTTTATTTCCCAAGCTGTTAGTTAACTTCATTGAACTTATAAATGAATAACAAATTATGGAAGAAAACAAAAATCCATCCATTATACTAATTTTTCTAACTAATCTATACAAAAAGGGGAGATGTTCAATCTACAAAATACATATCTGCGTTATACATATACTCATTAGGTGTTTGGGAATTGATAGTGGAAAGAACAGACAATAAAGATCACATTTTATCCATGAATGTAATTATGCTTTTTAAATGCATTATGAACATAATCCATTTGAAATAGCTTCCCCAATTCTATGGAGGAGTCATGTGCTAAAGCATTAGAGTTGGTCTTATTATTTGCCTCTCAGGTATGATGCACACACAGATTTAGTTAAAAGCTCCCTAAGAACAGGTAAGTGTTATCCTGTTATCATATGCTTATTATATTTGAGAAACATAAGAAAACACACCCACATGTGAAGTAATCATAATATTCACACATTTCTATATCTGTCAACCTGCTAAGCACTGAGCAGCACACAGTGCCACCTGACACTTAACCCTTAATTGTTCTTGGTAATCAGGCAGGTCTCCTGCTAAGTCTCTGGGACAGTACTGAAGTGTGAGAGAAGTACAGCGTGTCCCTTACTTCAAGCAAGCTGTATTCGAAACTAGTATCTTAGCCAGATTAACTTGCAAATTATTGAAATAGTAATTAAAATCTATAATCAGTTGTAGGCATCTTTTCCCCTACAAAGTAGTAGTACACAAAAATAAGTAAAATGAACAAAGGCATGTATCAGAACATCCTTAAAATACAGTATCAAATTTAGAGGTTTACAGTTGCGATAAGCTGACAGATGTGAAGAGATAACTTTCCTTTGATTCACACCTGGAGGTTACCTGCTAACTTGAATATACTTATCACTCATAAAGTTTCTAACTAAGCTAAATAAATCTGTCTGGGTAATAAATATTTTATTACTATGGCCAAACTTTAGGTAATTCAAGTACCGCTAATGTCAGAGATATTCTTGCAGCCCACTAATAGTTATTTTTCATGGTAATTATACAAATTAGCTTTTCACAGTACCTGATTTATATTTGTCTCTTCAGAAAAAAAACACTTAAAATTTTCCTAAGGTCAAAAAAACCTATTTCTTTAGTCAATATGACCACAAATAAATTTGATGGGAATATAAAGTAAATAAGTTAGATTTATATTGCAGAAGGTTTTATTCCCATAGTGTTCCTTTCAACATGTAGAAAATAGATAGTCTGTTGTCTGCACCCGTTTTGAGAGAAGCAAAGAGGTGATACTATAAGCTTAATTTGCTTCATCCCACTACCTTCAATCCCAACTTTTTTTTCTAGACATTATGAGACTGTCTTCTTAAGCAATCATCTTATACTTGCTTTTTAATTAAATCTCTAACATAAAGCAATTAGAAAGTCTAACAAGTAGCTTAGTCATAAAACTATTACACTATAATCAGATAGGATAAATATAAATATAAAGGAAATAAATTGAAAATTTATTTGATACTATTGATAGCATCAAAAATTGCTTTTTTATTCATCAGAAACAAGCTAATATTGATATTTAAGGCAAGTATTTTAAATATTTTCATTCTAGGAATATGAAAAAATTGATGGTATTCTGAAAGGAAAAACCTTATGTCTGAATTTTTTTTATTATCTATTACACTGTCTTCTTTTAAAAATTTTAGGAAAGTTCAAGTATTCTTTCTCATGATGCTATTACTAACATTTAGACCATGTTCCCAGTTATGTTTCCCCTAAACAGTATGATGTAAAAGACTTTGCTTACAAATAATGTCTTAGAACATACTTTGTCTATTCACCTCCCACCTGAGAATTGTTATTTTTCATTAATCCTAATCAGTTATGACAGGGATGCTTAAAAATAAAAATAAAAAATTTCTACTTCTTTACTTTTTAGGATCACTGTTCAATTTGCTCTACCTCCTGAACATTTTTTAATAGACAATGAAACTGTTACTACTTCTGATTTATTTAACAAGTGCTTATTAGTCTGACAGTATTGACCATGTTCATTTCTAAGGCTGATAATATGGACATAACAAATCTAAATCCAAATTTTGATCCTGATATTTAAGTTTTGAATATTTCTTAAAAGTTCCAAATCGTCTACAGGTTGGAAAGAATAAAAGAAGACGGACAAGACTCCACCAATGAAGTTAGAAAAAAAGATCACATAAAACTTCCAAAATACATGAACCCCAAGCCATTTATTTATATCCTCTAGAGCAAACTTCTTTATTTCATAAAGAGATGTAGAAGTCTTCTTTTCAGATTTATGACTAAGTTTGAGTGAACAACTCATCTATGGCAGGTGAGCAAACAGAATAAAAATTAACACTCAGTGGAAATGACCTACTTATTCAATGAAAGTTGCAATAGTTGAAAAGACAAAAAAAAAGCTGACCATATATGATAGTGCAGTTATAGCATACATACCTCCTTTGTATAATATAAATATTCAATATTTAGTCTGCAAGATATACTCTATGTGGGTGACTTACAGATACACTCACTCGTACAAATTCAATGTAAACAAATAGTAATGAATTACGAGATTTTTGTTTGTATTACCAATTACAACCACAGGGGAAATTATTAAGAAATTTTACATTGTATGACATTTAAAAAATATTTTAGCTACTAATATTTCCAAATATGCTGTCTATATTAATAACTCTATTGATTATCACTTGCTTATTTAATTAGCCAGCAAGAAAAGCATGCCTTTGGGTGACAAAAAAAAAAAAAAAAAAAAAAAAAAGAATTGCTCACCAGGAGGAAACAAAATGTTAAGAGATTTGAACATCAGAATAGTAAGGGGAAAAGTTTAGTTTAAAAGAGATAATTGAAAAAATACAAATAAAGTTCACAGCAGGAAAGCTTGCCTATATAGAGAAATAGGTTACAGCCTGTTAATATGTAACTACCTTTTTATAAGAACAGTCTGTTAACAGGCTTACAAATCAGACTCAGAGTTTTATTTTCTAAAAAGTATAGAGTTGAAGATAATCATGTGCTACTCTGTACACGCTAGAAAACTTACTGTGGTATATTAACAAACAGCAACATTAAGAATTAGTGTGTCCCGATATAAATAACTTCAATATCTACATATGAAATAAGCTATATTTCCAAACAAAAGCTAACTATTTCAAAGAGCTAATATATAGAATTTTGAAAAAATTAATTCAAGACTGTTAAGAAAGCTCAGTCATTCACTGGAATTATCTTGTGAAGATGCACCCTAATTAAAAAGAGAGAGACAGAGACAGAGAGGAAGAGGAAGAGAAGAAATGAAAGAAGACAGAATTAAAGTATATATGTTGGCTATTTTACTTTCTTCCTTGATCTGATGCTAGCTTCTCTAGTATGTGACCACATTCAAGCATTATTTTATTCTCAATACCCTTCTTCTCTTCCATTGCTTCACTTCTAGAATGTTTTAATCTTTGTCCTTTCTTTTTTCGTCTTTTCATATCAAATTCAGTCGTTTGAGCGATGAACAGCTTGACTTAGCATATTTTTAACCAGCTGGTCTAGCACCTAGCTTGCATTGCATAGTCAGATACAACAAATGTTTATACAGAAGGTAGCTTTCATGAAAATGAAAAAAAGCCTGGGTATCATGCATCCTGGCTTTTTTTAGCTTTTTTTTTTTAATTCACCACACAGAATACAAAGTTTGAATTCTTTTTAATGGCAAACAAAATTCTATTTTTAGTTCCAAAAAATGAACTTATGCTGGGATAAGAACTCAAATTTAAAAACTGCAATGTGTACTTATAGGAACACGAAGAGGGCTAAAATTCTTTCAAAGCCCTGTTTTACTTGCAACAACATCAAATGGAAGGATATTGCACATATTTCTTTAAATAGGAACTACTTAATTACAAATACACTTATTCCCATCATGGCAAAAGGGGAAAATACAAGTAAATCAAAATTAGTTTAAGACAACTAGCACAAAAAGTAGCTACTAAAACTTAGAAAGGGAGCATCCCCATTCCCCCTTTCTTGACATTTCAAGAGTAATATACTGATACATTGCTGTGATGTTAAATTTTCTTTTCTTTTTTTTAAATCTACTCTCTTCTATCAACAAAAGGTCATGTGCTTTACTAAGCAGCCTCCAAAGTTTTACGGAAGGATCAAATAGGAACTTGTAGCCTCCGTTTTAACCACCACTGAAACATTCTGTCACCCCAGAAATTACAAGACAGAGATAATGAAAACGGTAACACTCTGTACAAAAGCATTTAAAAAGGTGAAGAGGGGAGAAAAATATCAATGAAGGAAGAAAGTAAGAGAGTGAATGAGAAGAGAAAACCAGCGAGTGGAAGGGAGAGAGATGCTTAATGTTCATTTAATTTCCTGTGATAGGACATAACCTAAAAACATTAGCAGAAATCTCGGAGACTTTGCCAATCAGTTCAATTTGGTCCGGGCAATCACAACAAAAATCAGCTAACAAGATTGCAGAAGCACTAGCTAAAAGCTTTTCTAACAAACACGTTTTAGGGAAGCATCTTCCAATTGATTCAGAGATGACTGTAAAATGAGAGTTGTACTTCAATATATTAGGGGGTAAAACTGTACTCACCTTTCAAACTCCTGAGGTAAATCAGGGTCAGTAAGCATGCTGGAAAAGCACAATTTCCCTTTGTCACAGCAACCACCTATGATCGTCTCCAACTGAACCTGTCAAGTGAGTCCAAACCTTCTAAACCAATTGATTTTCTCTCTTCTCTTCTCTTCTCTCTCTCTCACTCCCTTTCTCCCTCCCTCCCTCTCTCCCTCTCTCTCAGTCTCTCTCTCTCTCTCTCTCTCTCTCTCTCTCTCCCCCTCTCCCCCCCCTTCTCCCTCTCCTAGGACTCCTTGACCAGTCTCTTAAAGGGGTAGCGCACTTCCAGCAGCGGGGGCTGGCTGCTCCCCCCTCCGCGGAGCCGCACGCTCCGGCTGCAAGGCACTAGACAACCTCAGGGTGCCTGTCCTTTCCTTTTAATTCTCTCTTCTAGACATCACCGAATGTGAGAAGTCAACTCATTTAACACGTCTCCCATACTCTCTCTCCTCTAAATAATAAAAGTCACACACGCGCGCGCGCGCGCGCACACACACACAGACACACACATACACACACAAAACAGTATGATTTTTTAAAATGCATTTACTGCTGATTAAAAGAGAAATCTGTATACTAAGAGAACCAGGACTAAACTGTATTTATTAACTAATTAAGCAAAAAAATTAAATGTTGGTAATATCATTTTTACACAAAGAATTGCTATTCCTTCTCACCCCTTTCTAGGCTCTCTCCGTGTGCACACGGAAACACACACACACACACACACTCACATACACACAACAATCAAGCATTGTTCTGAGGGAAGAAAAGCAACTTTGACAGATTGAAATATAGCAGAGGCCCCTTCAAGGAAACCTGTAAACAACTTGTCACTCACTCTGTCGGTCTCACTGTTAGCTCGTGCTTTCCACAAAGTGGTGCGAACGTCCTGGCAACCCGACCAAAGTTTCCTCAGCTCCAAACTCCATAAAACACGATGTGCGAGGTGGAGGGGAACAGGTATCCACATGCCAAAATAACATGCACACGAGGGAACAAAAACCCAAACCAAACCAAAAAATGGAAACAAAAAGATGGTACTAACAAACTGTCCTGTTTGGGATTGCTGGGGAGGGCAGGGGTAGGAAGCGCTCCCCTGGCTGTGGATCTCTTTAATTTCCTCTGCCCAGGCAGCCACAGATAACAAGGTGGACAAACTAAGGCTTTACAGATCCTAAGCTGGCTGGCAAGGCACAGCCTCCATAGCAGTTCCAATTATCTAGATAAAAATCTGGCAGGCGAGGAAGGTAATCAGGTAATGTACCTTTGACATGAAATGACAGAGGCACATACACACACAGAGAAAGACACTTACACAGACACGCATGCAGAGATGGTGGCTGCCCCGTGCACCGCAGCATCTGGTCAGGGAGTAAGCACACACTCACCAACACGAGATAGTGTGCATTCTTCACACACACACACACACACACACACACACACACACATACACACACACTCAGTCACTCACACACGCTCTCCACTCCTACTGGGAGGGTTCATTCTGCACAAAAGGCTACATTACAGAGCCCGCCCCAATAAGGGAAAGAGAGAAAAAAAAGCCTTCCATTGTTGAGAGGGCAGGTCAGTTGATTAGATTTTCTGTGGAGAATTCCACGAGGAAATTCCCTTCAAAGCCGAAGTGATTAACTGGGGGCTATTCTGGAAATGGAGCAGACAATGGCTCAATAGTCTGCACAGCCAATGTCCAGGCTGGCACTGAACTCACTTAAAAAAAAAAAAATAAAAGCCAGACTCCCTGTTCTTTTCCACACATTCCCCCCCAACCCCCTCCACTCCTTCCAACTTCCCCTCCCAATTCCTTTTATTTTGCAGCTGGACAACATTAAGGGCCTTTAAAACCACAAGGGTTGACCCCATAGCAGTTTGATTAGGTCCCACTTTTTTTTTTTTCTGGCGACAGACAGACAGTAAGTTTACTTTTTTAGACATACACAATGAGACACCTTACACATATTCCAAACAGCAAAAGCAATTATTAACCTTCTCATATTAATAAATGTATTCTTCATTGAAAGCTTATACATTTTTTGACAAAGTTGATAATAACTTAATAATGGGATCCATCATTCACAGGGTATCCTAAAAATAAATGTACATATATGACAAAATCAATGTGGAATAAGATTTAAGCATGTCACTATGGAGTTAAGACACTAACAAAACGCAGAATTATGACCCACCCTGAAAAAGCTGTTAACAAGGGATGTGGCAAAAATGACTTGATGCTGACATGATTTTCTTTTTCAGCAGTTGGGGAAGGGGGAAGGATATTACTCACTATTCTTCCTTGTCGTTAGCTTCAAATTATTTTTTTTTATTACAGCAACAACCCATTCCTACACAGAAAAATAAGAAAATTGTTGCATTTATTTTAAGTACCTATATTTTTCAGCCCTTGTGGGACCTACAATCTAATACAGTCTAATTGATAAAGTATACAAGAAATAATTTTTTATATTGTTAACAGTGGTTATGGGAATCAGGGAATGGTAGCTGCATGGCTGCACACACTTTAAAAAATAGTTTTTACAAGATTTCCTCATTGGGGTATCTTGTTTCATCTTCTATCAATAGAGAAAAATGAAGAAGGGGGGATGAGTTACAAGGGGCAAGGGGAGCTGAAGTCAGAAAGAGGAGGAGGCGGCAAGGAGAGGATGCAGGGAGAGCACAAGAAGGAGACATTGTGGCAGCATAAAGATAGAAACAAAGATAATGGCCATAAGGCAGGATGCTGAGATCCGTATGGTCCCAGCTGCTGTCTTGTACAGCTACTACCTCTGGTTGTTTCTCTGAAACTCCAATCCAGAAGGTCACCAGAGCAGGTAAGAAAGAGAACAGGAGTTTTTGAGGCCAACTATACTATAAAGGAAAGATGCTTACATCAGAATCTTCCTTGTCTCTGGTTTTATTTTCACAGACATTTGATATATGTATTTGTAAGAATACATATGTCGAATAAACACAATGAGCATATAGGAAAATGTTAAATGGTTTGGAATTTAGTTTACAATCTCAACATGTTTCTATAAACATTCCTATGGCCATTCAAAAACAAATTATTTCTTGCACAATCATGCCTGCTAAACAAACTGAAACAGACTAGGAACTAGACAGAAAATTTGCCAAATATAATAATGATTATTCTAATAATGATACTTTGAATTAATGGAACTCCAGGCTCATAAGGAGTTTTGTTCACATAGATTAGCTCATGGATCATAAGCAGCATAAAAAAGAGTGGAATGGTATATCCTTGTTTCCCAGTGTTTAAACTTGGGCAACAGGAGTTTAAAGTCATACAGCTAATTAGTGGCCCATTTGTTACTTAAAGCCAGATCTTCTTTCACTTGTGACACCATAATACAGAATAAAATGACAATCCAGAATTTATAGCTGAACAAACATCCCAAGATGGTACTTACTTTTAAGAGACCTAAAGGTTTTCAAATAATTGTTAGTAAAATTAAATTTGATATAATCTCATCGGCACTAAGTGCTGTGTTTGATGGTTGAATGGAATAAATATTTTTAAATGTATCTCTCTAGGCCGCAAAAGTTTTCTTTCATTTGAATTCTACATTGCAAATCAGCATTTCTGCAAGATTTTAGAATGTCAGGAAAAGAGAAGGCAGTTCCAAAATATTCCTCTAAAATCCTGTCAGGGGTAATCTTATTAAATGATTGAATTTATCCAATCAATCCAATGTTTGATAGTAAATTATTATTATAAATCTCTTTATTTTACATTAACTGTTATAATGTTTAAATATGTGTTAATGACTAGCACATGATAGGTGTTAAATAAATCTACATTCTTTATCAATTATCTGAAAAGTTTAAGATATCGTTTGTTATATATCCGATATTCTCTACATAAGAACACCCCAATGTGATTTTGCTATATTATTATAAGTAGGTTTCCAGAAGGTTTCATAATGTATGTAAATTAAGACACAATTTACTTTAGCATTCACTAAACATCTATTAAATGCTTACCAATAAGTTAAGTACAACAGCTTTTTTTAAAGTTAATTGATTAATTATTTATTTATTTAAGTAATCTCTACATCCAACGTGGGGCTTGAACTCATGACCCCAAGATCAAGAGTAGCATGCTCTTCTGACTGAGCCAGCCAGGCACCCCTAGTTAAGTCCTACAGCTTTAAAAGAAGTCAAAAAAATTTGTAACAAATCTAATTATACACACACACACAGAAGAGGCTAAAATTCAAGTTGTTTCAGATCCAAGCCCTCTAAAGTAAATACGGTAAGAAAAGGTAGAACCAAAATAAATAAGCAAATGAACAAAAAACAATGATGATAACTTAACAATAATTAAATTGGTAGGAAATATAAAAATGTCTACAAACAGATATACAAATATAAATACATCTTCAGAGGAGAACAGAGTACAACCTATAATAGAAACTCCAGAAAACAATTTTTCATTTAATGAGTCTCTTTGACACTGTGAAGCAGTATTATGGAAAATGGAATGAACCTGAAAAAGTGTGCTTTTGAGCTCATGTTGTTTCCATTGCAAATATAAAAAGGAGACTCACACAGGCTAAGGAAATATAAGATATGCTGGGGAACACTGCTGGAAAATTCTCAAAGAGAATATCAGGAACTTTTAAGATCATAAACAAGTTATTTCCAAATTTAACCCTTTGCATACATTGTTTCAAGCGAGCATTTCTAATATTTTTCTTCTCATTTTAAAAGTAAGTGTTTCATTCCTCTACTTTAAGATATAATTGTTAAACATCTATTTTAATAACTGAAATTTCAGTATGTTGTCACAGGTACAGATTACATTTTAATATTTTATAAATGTCCCTATCATCAAGCTACAGCTTTCACATTTTATGGAATTTGGAAGGTTATTTTTGAGAAATAAAACTTTTAGTATTACAACCACAATAAATTTAAGCCAAATCAGTGTCAGACGATAGCAACATTAAATTGACTTAACCTGAAACAAGAGGCATTAAGAAAATATCCACCTATTTTCCCCTGTAATGTTATTTACTTTGTCATAAAAACATTTAAAAAGAACCCACCCTCTTTAAAAAATAAATCATCCAACAGATGTACATCTGTGAGTCATTCACAAAACGCCTGATGAGCTGACGATGACCTACCATGTACAGCTTAAAGTGGACTTTAAGTAGACAAGAGTCTTGCAATCGGACATCTTCAGAAAAACACCTTAGAAATTCAATAATTCATCTTTTTAAATACCTAAAATTTCAATTTCCCATAATACATTTTTTTGCCAGGACATCGGCATATAATAAGAGCTTATAAATCCAAGGTTTTTGTACTCTCCTACTTTCTGTATTGCCAGTTGGTTAGTTAGAATATGAATTTTCCTCAGATCACATTTTGACCAACGAGTGTTCTTTAAGTGTTCTTTTTCATTTTAGAAACTCTAGTCCCATACTTCTCTCAAAGACAATGGTGTTCCCAGTAATAATTCCCACTGTTTGATATCTTACTATTTATCTCCTTTAGAATAATTTGAAGTAACTTAAAATCATAAATTTTATCTCTTGAGAACTTTCTCCCAAAACTGTGATGCATATAAAACAAATTATCTCATTTAATATTCAAACAACTACATGAGATATGTAGCTGCTTTATCCCACCTACAAATGAAGGAGCCATGGCTAACAAACAAAAATTAATTAACTTATCTGAGGTCCCAAAACTAATAGGTGCAGAAATGGAGAACACCAAACTTACGACCTCTTTCCTCTAAAGTTCTCTAAGGGCACCAAATGCTGATTTATCTCAATATAGCCTAATAGCAATTAAATATTGACTGCACAGGAAAGTGCTCATAAGTATGTTTTAATGCTAAGTGAATGTCCAAACTGGACAAAGTCAGGTTGAGTAATGATTACTCCATCCTCACAAATAACTTGATATAAAAGATGGTTCTTTGTACAACAATTAAAAACAGTTAACTAATAGTACTCAACCCATTTATGATGATAATAAGCATCAGAATTAGTACTAATCATAAAACTTGGTTCTTTTGAAAAATAATTTCTGAACATTCTCTTTCTTAATATGATTATAATTTTTGGAATCCTGGGGAAAATACAGGGGCCTATTTTGCTGCTCCCCATGTAATTACTTTGCAATGGAATTTCTGTCTTATAGAAAGAATTTCAGGTAAAGTGTGTCTATTAGGAAGATAAGAACAACCGAACTTATACTTTCATTTTTTTACTCATTACACCATCATCTCTTCTTGTGATAAGGGGTGATGTCCACTGGTTGTCAGTTCATGAGGATGAGAAGGACATGAACGAATCACTCTGGTGGTAAAAATCATGACTCCTATTGAGTAAAAAAATCCACATAACCCATTAGAATAGAACCCATTCACATGGGACCATACCTTAAAAGAGTGCTCTTGACCATGGAACACATTATAATCTATCAACCTGGAAAGAAATTCAGGGAATGTACTGCTCTTGCATTTTACCTAGAGGCAGACGCCAAATGAGAAGTAGCACCATAATGTTGCTACAATGTGGTTTGGGTTCTTACATAGTAGATGATTTCTGCAAAATATTTTAGTACACATTTTTCAGGGAAGCTTTTTACATAGTTGTATATATTTCTTGATATTAACTAATCAGAGTAGAAATAAGAGCTAAAACTCAGCTAAAACTGAGTAAAGTATGAAAACATTTGAACACTTAGCTTCATTCTTAAGTTAACTACACTTGTCATCGTCTATAGTCTACCTTTGATTGCATACTAAGTAAATGATAAAACTTATTCATAGTAAATGAAAAAGTTACCTATTAATGATGTTCAATCTACTTACATCTAGAGCAGCCCAGGGGAAAAGATTATGGCTAAGCTGCAAGTTAGGAGCTTGTGTTTTAAGACAGCCTCTAGTCCCTCCTTACTACGGGCATTGTTTTACCTAAGTCTTCAACATCTCAGGGAAATGATTTTTAAGGTCCAGCTCTCAAATTCTGACTCTATAATCTCTCCTTTGATAAATCAAATTATAATTTGCAAAATAAAATTTCTTACACTTCTCAGTTTTATCCTAATCATATCCCCTTTTAAAAAAGTTTGCAACTAGTTCTTAAGGTTTATTTTAATCCTTTAAAGTATGTCATAAATCTACATTCACACAATATAAGATGATGAGGAAAATAAACCTTTTATTAATGAAAGTTAATTCTGCTAAATTTGATGAAGTTAAAATCACCAGGAGAACTTAACTGGCTACAGAAAATGACCATGTTTTCAAAAGAACTAATTTTATGACAAAATTAATCTTTTTGTGATTCTGAAAATTTGTTGTACTTGAATTTCCAAGTCACAACTTTCATTTTCTCCAAGAAGTACAATTACATTTATTAGCTTTACCTAAGTCAGTGAGAGAATTAAAAGCAGTTTCTTACTATATTGAACATACCACATATGTGTGATAACAGTGACTGGCATGCATAGAGAAATAAGTGTAAGGGCTTCTATCTTCATCCAGAATTTTACAACATCAAATGAGAAACTCAAAGATGAACTAAAAAGTTGAAATGTTAGAAATCCTAACAGATAAATTGTGTTCAAGAAAGCATAATTTTTAAAGTGAATTTTGTGGACTCTTTATAGAACCTTTGCCAAATAGCTTCTTTTATTAACAAAAATGTTAACAAAAATGACTTACTGCCATAATTTAGAAAATAATTCAGTCAGACTATACACAGGATGAAAATGCAAGAAAATAGATATTACCAGAAGAATGTATTCCTTTGATTATTCAATATGGATAGAATCTTTAATTCATACTTGTATTGTAAACCATCCATATATATGTCAAGATTTCATTGTTTATACTTCACATTTCATAAATGGGGGAAAAATAAGTGGATATTTGTAAACTTCCCTGAAGCTGAAGAACTATTTAGGTATCAAATGGTTTATTAGTATTTTAAAATACCTATTAATTAACTCTAAACAAATCATGGTTCTGTAATCAGAAATATTTATTTTAAAATCTTGCTTAAAGTCAAAGCATAGATTAAAAGACTATATGAGCATTTGTAACATATGCCAGCATCCTAAGAATATCTTGGAAAAAAAAGAAAAAATATATATATATAACACATGTCCTTCCTCATTTGGGGACTAAACTTCAGATTTACTCAGTCTGTATGAGTGGAACATTATTCTTAGTTTTAATGAACAAGTCAACTTAATAAACATTGTTCTACTGTTGAGTGCATACCCTGAATTTTATTAGACTAGAAAAAAGAAAAAAATAATATATGTAATGTTTTTAATGAGCATCTTTTCTGGCCAGAGCACTCTAATAAAAGGTGAGGACACAAATACAATTTTTCTGCCCCCAAGGAATTATGACCTGGTATAACATATGAACATTCTTGTCTGTTCCGAATATATATAGATATATAAACATATATAGATGTCTATGTCTTCAGATATATAGACATCTCAAGTTTTTACCAACTAGAAATCTATTTTTACACAGATTAATTCATTTAATTTCCAAAACAAAACTAGAGTATCTTAGTTACTGATATTAATTCCATGTCACAGAAAAAGTAAGTGAAGTACAGGAACAGAAATTAACTAGCTTCTGGGACACCTGGGTAGCTCAGTTGGTTAAGCATCCAACTCTTGATTTAGGTTCAAGTTGTGATCTCAGGGTAGTGAGATCAAGCTCCCTATCAAGCTACCCGCTGGGCATGGAGTCTGCTTAAGATTCTCTCACTTGCTCTCCCTCTGCCCATCCCCCACCTCTAAAAAATTAAAAAAAAAAATTAACTAGCTTCTGAATACACAGTTTGTCAGATGAAGAACCACAATTTCAAACCAAGTTTTCCAATTACAAATCTAGTGCCTATTACACTGTATAAGAGAGCTACTTCCAAAAGTTATATGCAATCCAAAATAAAATGATAAAAGTATTAATTAGTGGAAAAAATAACATTCTGTGGGGAGTTTAAGTAACAAGTCATCTTAAGAAATGGTGACCATTTTCTGAACTTCAAGAATTTAGAATTAGTCTAATTGGAGGTAATAAAATATAGATCAGAGAATCAGTTGAAAACCCCAGAAGCACTATGAGAATTTAAAATTACAGAGGGGGTGGGCGCCTGGGTGGCTCAGGTGGTTAAGCGACTGCCTTCAGCTCAGGTCATGATCCTGGAGTCCCAGGATCGAGTCCCGCATGGGGGGTTCCCTGCTCAGCAGGGAGTCTGCTTCTCCCTCTGACCCTCCCTCCTCTCATGTGCTCTCTCTCTCTCATTCTCTCTCTCTCAAATGAATAAATAAAATCTTTAAAAAAATAAAAATAAAAATAAAATTACAGAGGGGGGAAAAGTAATATGTAGAAAACAATAGCTTTCATATATATGATTAATATCCAGCTATTAAGAGATAATTAAGGGGAAAAAAAGACCCCATTAAGATTAGCAACACAAGGCAGAGCAAGATGGCAGAGGAGTAGGAGACCTGGATTTCGTCTGGTCTCAGGAATTCAGCTGAATAGGGATCAAACCATTCTGAACACCTACGAACTCAACAGGAGATCGAAGAAGAGAGTAGCAACAACTCTGAACAGAAAAGTGACCACTTTCTGGAAGGTAGGACGTGCGGAAAAGTGAATCCGAGGCGATATTCGGGAGGATAGATGGCGGGGGAGGGGGCCTCTGTTGGCTGCTTCTGGCGAGTGATAGAGCCCTGGAGCACAAAATCGGAACTTTTAGAAGTCGGCTCCGCTGAGGGACGTCGCTCCAGTGGCTAAGCAGGGGGTGGAACCCTCACGGGACAGTGTGGTCTCAGGGCCCTTGGGGTCACAGAAAGACCGGGGGTGCCTGAGTGCGGCAGAGCGCCCAGGTATTGGAGCGGGGAAGGCGGCTGCAGAGACAGAGCCGAGGCGCGGGCTCTCAGCTCGGGGTTGCCATAAACTGTGATCCGCGGCCAAGTCGGGCCACTGCTCCTCCAGCAGGGACCCAATAAGCGGCAGATCCGGGGAAACTCCCCTTCATCCCCGGGGAGGAGCGGCGCGGGAGCGCACCGCAGGGATCTGCTGGGTTTGGAGACTCCACACGGGGTCGGGTGCCAGAGATAGAAACGCTCGGTCACAGGGCGGGTGACCATGGAGTGCGGCTGGAGACCGGGGAGACGGGAGTGACTGCTTTTCTCTGGGGGCGCACTGAGAAGCGGGGCCCCGAGTTCTCAGCTCCTCCGGGTGGAGTTTGGGAGGCCACCATTTTCGCCCTGGTCCTCCAAAGCTGTACTGAGAGCTTGCAGGGAACAAAAGCTCCTGAGAGCAAAGCCGAGCAGCTTGCTTAGCCCAGACTGACAAGGGCAGGACAATTCCGCCTCCAGCAAAGACATTTGGGAACCACGGCAACAGGCTTCTCCCCCAGAAGATCAGCACGAACAGCCAGCAAGCCAAGACCAAGTTTACCGATCAAGGAGAACGGGAGAACTCCAGCCCTAGGGGAATACTGCACATAGAATTCATGGCTTTTTTTTTACTATGATTCATTAGTTTTTCAAAGTTAATTTTTTTAACTGTTTTTTTTAAATTTTTCTTTTTCCCTTTTTTAACCAACATCTTATCAATCCCTTTTTTAAAAAAACATTTTTTATTTTTCATTTTTAGAGTCATATTTTTATCCCTTCATAGTAGTTACCCTTATTTTTTGGCATATATATATATAAGTTGTTCTCTCTTTACAATATTAAGATGCAGTTTCCTCTAACAGATCAAAATATACCCTAAATCACTAGTGTGTGGCTTGGTTCTAGTCTCCTGCCTGATCACATTCTCTCCCTTTTTTTTTCTTTTTTTTCTTTTAAATCTTCTTTCTTTTTTCAAACAACTTCTTATCTTACCAATTCCTTTTATAAAATCCTCTATAATTTTTATCTTTACAGTCATCTTCCATCCCTCCATTGTATCAACCCTTATTTTGTACATATATGTCTTTCTTCCTTTAAAATTTTAGGAGGCACTTTTTTCTAACAGACCAAAATATGCCCAAAATCTAGTGTGTGGCACTGATCTATGCACTAGTCTGATCATATTTGATCATATTCTGCTTTTTTTGTATTGTTCTGTTTTTTTTATCTTTTTCTTTTTGTTTTTTTTTTTTTTTCCTCTTTCTTTTTACTTTCTTTCCCTTTCTTTTCCCCTGGTTTCAGGTCTTTTCTGATTTGTATACAGTATATTTGCTGGGGACATTGTTAACCTGTTAGCATTTTGTTCTCTTATTCATCTACTCTCCTCTGGACAAAACGACAAGACGAAAAAAATCACCTCAGCAAAAAGAACAAGAGGTAGTACCGTCAGCCAGGGACCTACTTAATACAGACATTAGTACAATGTCGGACCTAGAGTTCAGAATCATAACTTTAAAGATTCTGGCTGGGCTTGAAAAAAGCGTGGAGGTTATTAGAGAAACCCTTTCTGGAGAAATAAAAGAACTAAAATCTAACCAAGTCGAAATCAAAAAGGCTATTAATGAAGTGCAATAAAAAATGGGGGCACTAACTGCTAGGATAAATGAGGCAGAAGAGAGAATCAGCGATATAGAAGACCAAATGATGGAAAATAAAGAGACTGAGAAAAAGAGAGAGAAACAACTACAGGATCACGAGGGCAGAATTCGAGAGATAAGCGATACGATAAGACGAAACATTAGAATAATTGGGATCCCAGAAGAAGAAGAAAGAAAGAGAGGGGCAGAAGGTATATTGGAGCAAATAATAGCAGAGAACTTCCCTAATGTGAGGAAGGAAACAGGCATCAAAATCCAGGAGGCACAGAGAACCCCTCTCAAAATCAATAATAATAGGTCAACACCCCGACGTCTAATAGTAAAACTTACGAGTCTCAGAGACAAAGAGAAAATCCTGAAAGCAGCTCGGGAGAAGAGATCTGTAACCTACAATGGTAGAAACATGAGACTGGCAACAGACCTATCCACAGAGACCTGGCAGGCCAGAAAGGACTGGCATGAGATCTTCAGAGCACTAAACGAGAAAAATATGCAGCCAAGAATACTATATCCAGCTAGGCTGTCACTGAAAATTGAAGGAGAGATATAAAAAGCTTCCAGGACAAACAAAAACTAAAGGAATTTGCAAACACAAAACCAGCCCTCCAAGAAATATTGAAAGGGGTCCTCCAAGCAAAGAGAGAGCCTAAAAGCAGCATAGATCAGAAAGGAACACAGACAATGTACAGTAACAGTCACCTACAGGCAATACAATGGCACTAAATTCATACCTTTCAATAGTTAACCTGAATGTAAATAGGCTAAATGCCCCAATTAAAAGACACAGGCTATCAGATTGGATTAAAAAACAACACCCATCAATATGCTGTCTGCAAGAGACTCATTTTAGACCTAAAGACACCCCCACATTGAAAGTGAGGGGGTGGAAAACAATTTACCATGCTAATGGACACCAAAAGAAGCTGGGGTGGCAAACCTTACATCAGACAAATTAGATTTTAAAACAAAGACTGTAATAAGAGATGAAGAAGGACACTATATCCTACTTAAAGGGTCTATCCACCAAGAAGATCTAAAAATTGTAAATATCTATGCCCCTAACATGAGAGCAGCCAATTATATAAGGCAATTAATAACCAAAGCAAAGAAACACATTGACAACAATACAGTAATAGTGGGGGACTTTAACACCCCCCTGACTGAAATGGACAGATCATCTAAGCAAAAAATCAACAAGAAAATAAAGACTTTAAATGACACACTGGACCAAATGGACTTCACAGACATATTCAGAACATTCCATCCCAAAGCAATGGAATACACATTCTTCTCTAGTGCCCGTGGAACATTCTCCAGAATTGATCACATCCTAGGTCACAAATCAGGTCTCAACTGGTACCAAAAGATTGGGATCATTGCCTGCATATTTTCAGACCACAGTGCTTTGAAACTAGAACTTAATCACAGGAGGAAAGTCGGAAAGAACTCAAATACATGGAGGCTAAAGAGCATCCTACTAAAGAATGAATGGGTCAACCAGGAAATTAAAGAAGAATTAAAAAAATTCATGGAAACCAATGAAAATGAAAACACAACTGTTCAAAATCTTTGGGATACAGCAAAGACAGTCCTGAGAGGAAAGTATATAGCAATACAAGCCTTTCTCAAAAAACAAGAAAGGTCTCAAATATACAACCTAACCCTACACCTAAAGGAGCTGGAGAAAGAACAGCAAATAAAGCCTAAACCCAGCAGGAGAAGAGAAATAATAAAGATTAGAGCAGAAATCAATGAAATAGAAACCAAAAGAACAGTAGAACAGATCAAGGAAACTAGGAGCTGGTTCTTTGAAAGAATTAACAAGATTGATAAATGCCTGGCCAGACTATCAAAAAGAACAGAGAAATGACCGAAATCAACAAAATCATGAATGAAAGAGGAGAGATCACAACCAACACCAAAGAAATACAAACAATTATAAGAACATACTATGAGCAACTCTATGCCAGCAAATTAGATAACCTGGAAGAAATGGGTGCATTCCTAGAGATGTATCAACTACCAAAATTGAACCAGGAACAAATAGAAAACCTGAACAGACCTATAACCACTAAGGAAATTGAAGCAGTCATCAAAAATCTCCCAACAAACAAAAGCCCAGGGCAAGATGGCTTCCCAGGGGAATTCTATCAGACATTTAAAGAAGAATTAATACCTATTCTCCTGAAACTGTTCCAAAAAATAGAAATGGAAGGAAAACTTGCAAACTCATTTTATGAGGCCACCATTACCTTGATCCCCAAACCAGACAAAGACCCCATCAAAAAGGAGAATTACAGACGAATATCCTTGATGAACATGCATGCAAAAATTCTCGCCAAAATACTAGCCAATAGGATCCAACAGTACATTAAAAGGATTATTCACCACGACCAAGTGGGATTTATCCCTGGGCTGCAAGGCTGGTTCACCATCCGCAAATCAATCAACGTAATACAATATATTAACAAAAGAAAGAACAAGAATCATATGATCCTCTCAAGAGACGCAGAAAAAGCATTTGACAAAGTACAGCATCCTTTCTTGATCAAAACTCTTCAGAGTATAGGGATAGAGGCTACATACCTCAATATCATAAAAGCCATCTATGAAAAACCTACAGTGAATATCATTCTCAATGGGGAAAAGCTGAGAGCTTTTCCCCTAAGGTCAGGAACGCGGCAGGGATGTCCACTCTCACCACTGCTATTCAACATAGTATTAGAAGTCCTAGCCACAGCAATCAGACAACAAAAAGAAATCAAAGGCATCCAAATTGGCAAAGAGGAAGTCAAACTCTCACTCTTTGCAGATGATATGATACTGTATGTGGAAAACCCAAAAGACTCCACCCCAAAACTGCTAGAACTCATACAGGAATTCAGTAAAGTGGCAGGATATAAAATCAAGGCACAGAAATCAGTGGCATTCCTATACACCAACAACAAGACAGAAGAGAGACAAATCAAGGAGTCAATCCCATTTACAATTGCACCCAAAACCATAAGATACCTAGGAATAAACTTAACCAAAGAGGCGAAGGATCTGTACTCAGAAAACTATAAAATACTCAGGAAAGAAATTGAGGAAGACACAAAGAAATGCAAAAATGTTCCATGCTCATGGATTGGAAGAACAAACATTGTGAAGATGTCAATGCTACCTAGAGCAATCTACACATTCAATGCAATCCCCATCAAAATACCATCCACTTTTTTCAAAGAAATGGAACAAATAATCCTAAAATTTGTATGGAACCAGAAGAGACCCCGAATAACCAGAGGAATATTGAAAAAGAAAAGCAAAGCTGGCGGCATCACAATTCCGGAGTTAAAGCTTTATTACAAAGCTGTCATCATCAAGACAGTATGGTACTGGCACAAAAACAGACACATCGATCAATGGAACAGAATAGAGAGCCCAGAAATGGACCTTCAACTCTATGGTCAACTCATCTTCGACAAAGCAGGAAAGAATGTCCAATGGAAAAAAGACAGTCTCTTCAACAAATGGTGTTGGGAAAATTGGACAGCCACATGCAGAAGAATGAAACTGGACCATTTCCTTACACCACACACAAAAAGAGACTCCAAATGGTTGAAAGACCTAAACGTGAGACAGGAGTCCATCGAAATCCTAAAGGAGAACACAGGCAGCCACCTCTTCGACCTCAGCCGCAGCAACTTCTTCCTAGAAACATCGCCAAAGGCAAGGGAAGCCAGGGCAAAAATGAACTATTGGGATTTTATCAAGATAAAAAGCTTTTGCACAGCCAAAGAAACAGTCCACAAAACCAAAAGACAACCGACAGAATGGGAGAAGATATTTGCAAATGACATATCAGATAAAGGGCTAGTATCCAAAATCTATAAAGAACTTATCAAACTCAACACCCAAAGAACAAATAATCCAATCAACAAATGGGCAGAAGACATGAACAGACATTTTTCCAAAGAAGACATCCAAATGGCCAACAGACACATGAAAAAGTACTCAACATCGCTCGGCATCAGGGAAATCCAAATCAAAACCTCAATGAGATACCACCTCACACCAGTCAGAATGGCTAAAATGAACAAGTCAGGAAACGACAGATGTTGGCGGGGATGCGGAGAAAGGGGAACCCTCCTACACTGTTGGTGGGAATGCAAGCTGGTGCAACCCCTCTGGAAAACAGTATGGAGGTTCCTCAAACAGTTGAAAATAGAGCTACCGTACGACCCAGTAATTGCACTACTGGGTATTTACCCCAAAGATACAAATGTAGGGATCCGAAGGGGTACGTGCACCGCAATGTTTATAGCAGCAATGTCCACAATAGCCAAACTGTGGAAAGAGCCAAGATGTCCATCGACAGATGAATGGATAAAGAAGAGGTGGTATATATACACAATGGAATATTATGCAGCCATCAAAAGGAATGAGATCTTGCCTTTTGCAACGATGTGGGTGAAACTGGAGGGTGTTATGCTGAGTGAAATAAGTCAATCAGAGAAAGACATGTATCATATAACCTCACTGATACGAGGAATTCTTAATCTCAGGAAACAAACTGAGGGTTGCTGGAGTGGTGGGGGGTGGGAGGGATGGGGTGGCTGGGTGATAGACAGTGGATAGGGTATGTGCTATGGTGAGCACTGTGAATTGTGCAAGACTGTTGAATCATAGATTTGTACTTCTGAAACAAATAATGCAACATATGTTAAGAAAAAAGAAAAAGAAGATAGCAGGAGGGGAAGAATGAAGTGTAGTAAGTCAGAGGGGGAGACGAACCATGAGAGACGATGGACTCTGAAAAACAAACTGAGGGTTCTAGAGGGGAGGAGGGTGGGGGGATGGGTTAGCCTAGTGATGGGTATTAAAGAGGGCACATTCTGCGTGGAGCACTGGGTGTTATGCACAAACAATGAATCATGGAACACTACATCAAAAACTAATGATGTAATGTATGGTGATTAACATAACAATAAAAAATTAAAAAAAGATTAGCAACACAAAAGATAAAATAGCTAAGAAAAAACTCATTCACATACAAGACTTTTTGAAGAAAGTTTTAACACATATTGAAAGACATACCATGTTCCTTGATAGGTAGCATCAATATCATAGAAAATATCATTTCCTTCTAAATTAATGAACAACCTTAGTGAGTTCAAATTAAAATACCAGCATATGTTTAAAGCACTAGATAAATTCATTCAAATGTTAATGTGAAAACAACAAACAAAACAAAGAAGACTAATTGGAAAAACTCTTAAAAAGATTATGGGCTCAGATTATCAGAAATTAAAAGATAATATAGAGGCCCAATAATTTTTAAATAGATGTACATTGACTTCAAAGACCAAAGGAATAAAAAGGAAAGTACAAACACAGAGAGGGGAATTAGTATATTCTATTAGTAAATGATATAGGCAGCATTCAGCAAATGCTCTATGATTATCTCATGACCAATGCAAACAGGAATATAAATTCCAAATGGACAAAGATTCAAATGTAAAGAATAAAAAAAAAAAAAATGGAAATCTACCAGAAGGGCACATGAACAATCTCCAATATAATTTTGGAGTAGAGAATTCTTAATTAACAATGGATCAAAATTCAGATGCCATAAAATTCAAAAAAATAAATAAATCCAATCATATAAACACAAAAACTTCTGAATGATAAAAGGCACCACAAAAAGCCAAAAGACATGAGACAAGTTGGGAAAAAAATATGCAACCCATATCAAAGGAAAGAGCTAGTCTCCATAATATGTGAAGAGGTCTTTGAAATTAGTAATAAAGAGATCAACAGTCCAAGAGTAAAACAGGCAAATAATATAACTTGATCAAAGAAAAGAAAATAGAAACAGTTCTTAAAGAAAGGAGAGATGTTCAGCATCCTTTAATACAAATAAAATTTACAACGACAATGTGATAATCATTGTTTTTAAATCTATCAACATGGCAAAAAATCAAACCTTCGTTGAATATTTTATCCATTTCTTTGGTCAATAGAATATGGAGCTTTCCATATGAAAGATGCATTTGGCTCAGCCACCTCATCTTGTTTCTGCCTTCCACCAGGAAAATAACATATGCCCAACCAGAACTAATCACCTCAGCCTAGATCTTACAATGAGAAGAGACATGGAGCCAAATGTACCCCAGACCAGTCCAATCTAGCCAACGTGCAGCTGACTCACAGCAAACCCAGAGAAGAAAAAAAAATTAAATTTAATCTAAGGACAGAGTGGGATTGTTTGTTACAGCAAAAGCTTACTACCTCATGTAACATAAAAAAAAAAAATTAAATTTAATCTACTGACAGAGTGGGATTGTTTGTTACAGCAAAAGCTTACTACCACTTACAGTCTGTTTATGACTTATGGAAACAAGCATTCTTGTATATTACTAGCAGAAATGTACATCAGTCTAACCCTTATGCATGGCAATTTGGAAATACCTACCAAAATTACAAAGCAAATTCCAATTCTGGGAATTTATTAAAGATACACTTTGACATGTACAGAATGTTATATATCCAAAGTTAGTCACTGTAAAACAGCATGTAATAGCAGAGGACTCGTAAAAACCCACAGGCCTATTAATTAGGGCTACAACAACACAATGATATACTATACAGCTATTTAAAAAAGACTATAACTATGCACTGATACAAAAATACAAATATTCAATACAAATACAATACAAATACAAAAATTCAATAAATTGTTGATATATATTAAGTGAAAAAGCAAGATCCATAACTGAGAACAGAACACAGTATGCTACAATATATGTGAAAATAAGACACAGAGTTTCTTTTTGCTTATATGTGCGTCAGCAAACAATGGAAGGACACATAAGAAAATGAACCAAAAATAATTATAATGTTGGGGCAAGGGGAGGTGGGACTGAACAGACTGAAGATAGGTGAGTTAAAACTTTTTGCTAGCTTCTTATATTTTTATATTTAAAATTTTTTTCATTTTGAATGCAAATCCATTTCTTTTGCAAAAACCTTAAATATGCATAAATTGATCTAAATCTAATTGAACTAAAAACTCTCCAAGGGTTATCTATAAACTATGCATCTAATTGAACTAAATCTAATTGAACTAAAAACTCTCCAAGGGTTATCTATAAACTATGCATAGTTCTCAGATTCAGAAAGGCAGACCCCACAACAAACATATTGTCAGAGACCTGTAATAATATATAAAATATTTGTTATTAAAAAGCATTTTACCTGCTAGAAAGACCAAAATTCTCATTCTTAATTATAATCCTCAATTTAACAATATTTTCATAGAATACAATTTCAGTTTCTGAAATAAATGTTTCTTTAATTGAAATTCAAAGATCCTAGTGAATCTATTCTTGGGGCTATATAATTTTTTCTTTTAAAGAAGCTATATATAACTCAAGTTTGAGAGATGATAGCCTTATAAGCGAAAAGTCATTAATATGCCATACTTGGTTCTGTCATGGTCTCCTTATCCAGCCTTATCTCTCCCTATACACCATGAACTTCATTCTCCAACTACGTTGGACTGATATAGTTGCCGGCAAACAGTCTGCTGTTTCTTCTCTTCAATGCTTTTGTGTGAAATGTGCATTACTCCTGAAATACCTTCCACACTTCCTTACCCCAATTTATTAGGCTAATTCCTACTCATCCTTTAAGATTTGTCGAAGCATCAGATCCTACTCGAATCCTATCTTGATCCCTAACTTGTTATTCTTCTTGGGACTCCCACAATACTCAGTAGAACATAAGTTACTACCATTTCACTCTAAGCTCTGTAAAGACAGATACTCTGTCATGTATCCTGCAGATCATTTCAAAGTTCTGGAGTATTCATTGCATTCCCTATCTGAAGAAAAACTCAGGAGACTTTGAGACCCTAAATTTGCATGTACTGGTATCACTAGGCATTGTACAATCTGTTTTCCAAGTTTGGGACATGCTCCCCCATCATCATCTTTACATCTGGGTTTAAATATTACTTCCTCGAAAAAGGCTTCCCTAGACCAGGATTGAAATATAGGAAACAACATGTGGTGGAGGGTCAAAGTCCATGGACAACAGTGGTGGTATTAACAGAAGTTTGGAAGTTGGAATTTTTTGTAGGAGAAGTGATGTTACATTGAGTTTGACATAGAGATTTCTGACTTAGAGGTGGAAATATTATACTGAAGTGAAAATATAGAAAAAGTAGACTTTGTTCCAAAAGTGTGAAAGGCTGTTTTTTAAGGTGAGTAAAGCACTTAATTAGAAAGGATGAAGTTTTGAGAAAGGACAAACAACATCATGATGATTTTTTTTTAAGCCTATTTAAAAAGCCACTGATTTTGGCAATTAGACAGTCATTGATGCGAGATGCTCTTAAGATACCAGGAGAACACAGTTTATCTCTGCTAAAATAAAACCTAAACTCTATAGCCTTCCTCCACCCCTGTGCAAACACACACACACACACACACACACACACACCCCACACATACGTGCACACACACAAGTATTTTATTCCCTTCCACAAATAAAACTATAAACAACATAGGGTCTCCATAGTAGGAATTGCATCAGAAAGAGAAAACTATCAACTGAAAGCATACTCTAGGAAAAACAGACAAGTAAGAAAAAAAATGTTGAAATTAAAAAATGTCTGTACACAGACACACACAAATGTCTAAAGGTTTTGAGAAAAAATAATGGACTAGTCACTGCTTTCATAACATAATGGACTTCTTTATTAATTTCATAATGTCAATAATCTCTGTCAAATACAACTGCCATTCCAGTTTTCCATGAGTCCAGATGCTATTTTGGCAATTAGGCAGTCACTGCCATTTTTATTGCATTTAAAGTGATCAAGTATGCAATTGCCCACTGTTGTCCTTTTCTTCTAGTACAAAGATTTGAATCTTATTTTTGATCTAAAACTATTCCACTTATATCTCTTTGTTGATAGATTTTCCTGTAGCTTTATTTCAAGGTCCTGTAGAAATCATTAGTGACATTATGCCAAGGGCTGAACCTCATAAGCAACCTGAACAGTTTGATTCACTGAGAAACCAACCCACAATTCACTAAAAGAAAATGTAATCATGATCTTGTCCAGTTAAAACTGTTAAATGAAATGGAGAGAATCTAATGATTTCCCCTTATCATTCTGATATTCTGGAAGCATGGCAGTGGAATAAAAAATACCAACACGTATGTTAAACATGCCTACTGTTTTAGTTTAAGGAAAGCAAGCAATTTTTTTAAAAAGGAAACTGCACTATTACATAAAGGACTTTCTAACAGAAGCATCCACGTACAAAAAAGGACAAATAACCTCCTCTTAATTAAAACATACTTAAATAATTTCTTAAGCAAGTTAAACAAATAGAAAGCTATCTTATTAACATGTTGAAGAAGTACAAGAGAAAATAAAAATGCTGCCTGAGCATAAGACTAGCTATGGCAAATGCAAACAGACATCACTTATGTTCTATTAGTTCAAAAATAAGAAATGTATCTCATTTCTCTTTTTCTATAATTCCTGTCAAACACATATAATCATGTTTTTCTGTTACATATGTGCAGTTCTGTCTGCGTACCTACAGCTTAAGAAATTATAAAAGCAGATGCAGAATTGAAGGAATTGTTGTGGATCCCTGAATCTGACATATCCATATAAGAGCAAAATTCAGTATCACAGGGGAACTAGACTGGTTAATTTAATGACCTGACCTTAGAGAGCTTTCAGAGATATGCCCAACAGGATTACAACAACTGACTATATCCTGAGTCTGTCATGCATGCAATGCATGCACCAATGAAGTACAAAAAGTTGGGAGTAAGTTTTGTTCAATGGACTGTTTTTGCATTTAAAGTGTATACTATTTAAATAAGCATTCTGCAAATAAAACCTGTTGATAATAAGTTTGTTGTAACAGGTTAATAAAAATCTAAAGCAGGGCGCGTGTGTGGCTCAGTCGTTAAGCGTCTGCCTTCTGCTCAGGTCATGATCCCAGGGTCCTGGGATCGAGTCCCACATCGGGCTCCCTGCTCCACAGGAAGCCTGCTTCTCCCTCTCCCACTCCCCCTGCTTGTGTTCCTGCTCTCGCTATGTCTCTCTCTGTCAAATAAATAAATAAAATCTTAAAAAATTTAAAAATAAAAATAAAAATAAAAATCTAAAGCAGTAATCCTCAAACTTTTTAGCCTTAAAATACTTTCTCAAAAACAAAAACAAAACAAACAAAACTTAGGAATAATAGATAAATTAAAGAATAGGGGTGAGTTTGTGTGGTGGGTACTGAAGCAGAATTCGAGTGGAAGAGGATTCCACTAAACCTCTCTATCTTCAAAGTGTAGTGAGAAAAGCATCACACCAAAAGAATTCTAAATGTCTGCAGAAACAGATTAAGACATATTATGACAGGTAAATATTGGAGTATTAAATGAACGTAAACTAGATACTTATATTTTATAACATATACCATAAAATGCCTTATTTTATCACAAGTTTGCCCATTTTCCCGATATCTATTATTTTTTCACTATCCCAATATACAATGTGACTGTAATTGTCATCGTATTTCCCACAGTTCATATGTATCCCTCAGAAACTCTTGTTTAATATGCCCTTTATTTACTTTGCAACCAATCTGGCCTCAGAAAAGACACACTTAAGTTACTAAGGATTTTATGCTTCCCCCAAAGATACACAGCGGTCCTGTTAGCATAGGGGTTACTGTATAAGATGTCTGGAAGAATACATGTTCACATTTCCTCCTAGGCAAACCCTGAAAAGGAAGCTAACATGCTAACCTAATATACTCCTGAAGAAGACTATTAATTGTTTGCATGTGTGAAGTCCAGCATAACATGGGTGCTTCCTATGTTTATATTCCCTAAGTATGTATGTGTATGTGCATATACATGTTATATACATACATAGGTGTTATGTACCAGGTAACCCAGTATGATCATTTAACAGTGTTTTTCAAATACTTCACCTCAAATAGAGCAAAGAAGGCTTTCTTCGATTAATTATCTAAAATATTAAAAATAATAAAATATAACTGTATGTTCATATAAATACACACATATTGGCATCTGTATGTCTATAAAATTCAGACTATATTTACAGGGGCACCTGGGTGGCTCAGTCGGTTAAGCATCTGCCTATGGCTCAGGTCACGATCTCAAGGTCCTGGGATGGAGTCTAGGTGGGGCTCCCTGCTCAGCGGGGAGCCTACTTCTCCCTCTGCCTGCCGCTCACCCTGCTTGTGCGCGTGCTCTCTCTCTCTCTGTCTCTCTGTCTCTGATAAATAAATAAATAAAATCTTTAAAAGAAAACTATATTCACATGTTTCCACCAACTTTGGCCCACCTTGAGAAACGAAACATCGGAAAGCTGTCAGGCTGAGTGCAAAGAGCCAGACTGAAGTGGCAACTGCCAGGGGCACAGACCTCAGCAAGAACAAAGGCTAGCCCCAGAGCAAGGTGGCTCGCGGCAGGTTCAGGCAGCCCAGCACCGGCTGGCCGCACTGTCGTGCCTAGCGTGCACATCGAGGTCCGCGACGTGCCTTGCGCAGGGGAGCACCGTCTGATTGGTGGCCCTCCCCGCTGACTGCCTTCTGGTGGAACCTGTGTAACTTATCCGCGTCCAGAGCAGGTGCTGAGTAGCGTGCATGGTCGCTTGAACACCAAGAGTGGTCAGTATCAAATCAGTCTCAGGTGGCCTGCACTGTCATGTTCAAGGCGAAAGCCTACCTGCTTATCAACTCGTCCTTTGGTTTTATTGACCACTTACGGTTCAACACCGGCAGCCAGATCATGTTGGGCCACTGTCAGATCCTGCCTCGAGAACACCAGCAACCACAGCCAAGTGATGGTGGGGACCTCAGGCACGAAGTCCAGAGGTAAAGCAGCCCCCCGCCCCCGCACTAGACAATTTCCTGGGCAAACTGTGAACTGACCCCCCACATAGAGGTTTACGATTCCCTTGTGATACTTTCAGTGTAACAACCACAAACACTCGGAAGATGTGTGGAATTAAGCGACATGCTTGCATTGTTACAATTGGCTTTGTAGCACCTTGAGATACACTGTCAGAACATAGTGATATTCAGCCTTATAAATTTTGAGTTGTCCATTACTTG
This sequence comes from Eumetopias jubatus, assembly GCF_037043125.1. Lineage (NCBI taxonomy): Eukaryota > Metazoa > Chordata > Mammalia > Carnivora > Otariidae > Eumetopias > Eumetopias jubatus. The sequence continues at coordinate 60,092,860 of NW_028274814.1, forward strand.
ACGCAGATTATTTCATTATTTATTCAAGATTTCAAAGAAGCCACAGAAATAGCCTTTTGCATATTCAGTTTTCTGAGTAGAGGAGTACTAGTGTGGGGGAAGAAGGGATAGGAATCTAACACCTTTTTTTCTTTTCTTTCTCCCTACATTTCTTCCTCTCCATTTTAAAGGGAAAGACAATATCAAAAAAAAAAAAAAGCGCAAGTGAATGTATTAAGAGGTTTGCTTGAGTAAATGACCTGTCCTGGATCGTTTTTTTCTTTTTCCCTCCCACATAAAGGAGAGGAACAAATTTGTTTCTATTTATTTATGTATTTATTTATTTATTTATTTATTTATTTATTTGACAGAGAGAGACACAGCGAGAGAGGGAACACAAGCAGGGAGAGTGGGAGAGGGAGAAGCAGGCTTCCCGCAGAGCGGGGAGCCCGATGCGGGGCTCGATCCCAGGATTCTGGGATCATGACCTGAGCCGAAGGCAGACGCTTAACGACTGAGCCACCCAGGCGCCCCCAAATTTGTTTCTATTTAGGCAGAAACTGAAAAGCAGGGAATTCTGTGCAGCAGTGAGGTCACAAACATCTAGATAATAAATTTATATTTGATGTATTGTATATATTGAAAATAAACACATTAAAATTAATTTGATTTAACCAAAATAGTTTATTTGAACAGAAGTGAAATTACAGAAATGGCAATGAAGAAAAATATACTGAACTGCCCAGTAAGTTAATTAAATCTTATTAATGTAATTAGCAAATAGGCCCATTTCTGAACATTGACACTTTATGTACATGATAGGAAAAATTTTATGCAATATGCATACTGAGTATATACTTATTTATAATTCATAGCATTGATCAGATTGTATACCAACAACTCAGTAGCAATATAGTACAGAAACACAGACATTTATTATGTGAAGTCAGAGAACCTAGGTTCAAGTCATAATTCTGCCTTGATGCCTCTGATCCTCAATTGTTTCATTTGTAAGTTGGGGATGATACCAATACTTATCTTTCAAAAATGATACAAATATTTAATATTACAATATCCATAAAAATGCTTTGTAAACTGTGAAATGCAACATACGTGTTAGCAATTATTACAGCCAATAATGTATTGTTTATAAATTCAGAGAAGTAATTCCAGTGCATATAATAAATCACACAAATTCCTATGTAAAATGACCTCTTTCAATAACACTACTCTTCATACCGGTGATTATATTTTCCTCTTGAGTGAATGATGCTGAAAAGAGCAATAAGATGCTATCCAGCAGCTGTGTATTTAACCCATAGTCAATTATTTTCAGATTGTTTATGTTGCATACAATGCATATCGTAAGAAAGGAAACAAAAACATTAAGACTCTGAAATGAGCTTGTAAATGTTAAGATTATTTAAGCAATTCATTTATCATACAATTTATATGATGTATAGCATAAGCATACACACACAGAAAGGAAATGAATTTGAAAAGTCAACACTAGGTGGGTCCATAGTAATGAACTGAACATTTTAAATTGAAATGTGAGAAATGTCTCTTTAAAACAGATGCATTGCAGCTCAAAAAAAGCCAATTGAAATGGAGCAAAATGAAAAGCTCAACTGGTATCTTTAAAAGGCATATAAAATACTTATAAATAAGAGATATTAAAAAGTAAATATGCAAAATATTCTAACTTTTTTTAATTTGGTGATTTAGTATCTGTCAAAACAGTTTCTTTTCATAAAATTATAGATAATATGCAACAGAGTGGAAATAGGAAGATAGTGTATAGTCTATAAGTTATCTAGAGTAATAGTTCCCCAGATAAATCTTTTCTGACTAAAAACAGCATATTTTTAAAAATATCCTAATAATTTCACACTAATTTTAAGCCAATAGATATGAGGAAAAACTCTGCATTTTATTTCTGCAATAAAACACTGTAGGATAGGATATATGTAAAAAAAATTTTTTTTGTATAAGAAAATGAGAAATTGGGAAAACTTTTAAAAAATATTTACTATTATATATAAATATGTACGTTTATGATATATTTATATATAAAATATATATTTATATATAGAGGGGGGGAGGGGCAGAGGGAGAGAGAGAATCCTTAAGCAGACTCCCCACCGAGCATGGAGCCTCACACGGGGCTTAATCCCAATGTCCTGAGATCATTACCTGAGCTGAAATCAAGATTCGGCTGTTCAACTGACTGAGCAACCCAGGCACCCCAAGAAATTGGAAAGACCTTTTAACCAAGTATTAGTAATAAGAAATTAAAATGATTGCCTAGCATAAATAGACCTCCTAGCTAGAAAATTTTTGAAGAATATGAAGTTTCATTTTATGACTGATAAGATCTCTGTTATACTAAAGATATTATAATATATAGATCAAGGATAATTGTAGCTTACATTTATTAAGTATTTACTCATAGCAAAGCATTGTTACAAACACTCTTCAGCCACCCCTTTGAGACGGACATTCTTGTTAGGATCATCCTGATTAGAGTGCAAAATCAGAGATAATAAATAATTTGCCAATGATCAAGTAGTAGATGGCAGAACATAGATTCTACATGACTTTCTAATACTGGTTCTTGAATCTTTTTCAGCTAAACTTCCTCAGAACGGGTGTCTATGCTTGCTGTTACCATTTAACCACCTGACATTCACTTCCCAATGAAATACAGTATGGCTTTCATGCACAAACAGTGCTACCAAAACTACTATTTCTAAGATTAACTATGACCTCCATATTACTAAATTTAGTGGAAATTTCCTACAACTTGACCTTGGCCAAGCCTTCATTTAAACAGTCTCTTCTCTTTATTTCCATTACAGCAGGGTCTTATTTTTCATCACTCTTCTCTGTCTGCACCTTTTTGGACTTTTGAGTGTTGTTCCTTCTATGCTCAAGCTTTGAATGTTGGAGCTGCTTAGTCTGAACATCAATTCTAACTATTCTCCCTCTCATGGACAATTTCATTTAACCTTTCTATTTTAATACCATGTGTATGTCAAGACCCCAAAATAGTATTTCTATCTCAGACCCCTCTTCTTATATCTCCACTTGGATGTCTTATAGGCATCTCAAACAACAGGTCCCCAAAGAAAACTCATGTCCTTCCTATTCTCCACTCCAATTTTTCTGTCATGATAAATGGAGCCAACATCCATCCAACCATTTGGGCCAAGACTAGGATTCCATTATTCTTGACACTTTTGTCTCCCTCAGTCCCCCAAACTACTTTGTCTCCAAGTCCTTCTAGTTCTATTTCTTAAATATATGCCTTGAATCATTTAATTATCTCTAATGCCATTGTCACCAACACAGTCCAAAGCATTATCATCTGTTAAAATACTATAACTTCCTCTTAATCTGTCTCTACCTAGTCATTCTCTCCAATCCATATTTTTCCCAAACAATGCCCAGATTGATGTTTTTCAAACAAAAATCTTATGGGACATAAGTCCCATGCATAAAATTCTTCAGTCTTCACATTTCATTACCTATCATCTATACAATGCCTCTTTATTGCTACCAAGCTCCAGTCACAGCACTTTTATCTCTGTTACCAGGATATACTAAATCATTTCTGAAATAAGGCTTCTGCCCTCTGCTGTTTTTTTCTGTTTGTAATAATGTTTATCCAAATTTTTATTTGGCTAATGTCTACTTATACTCCATTTCAACTTAAATTCCACTTCTTCAGGGAAATTTTGCTCTACTTCCAAGCTAAGCTAGCTCAACCTCGTTTTCATTGATGGAGCATCATTTGTTGATTATTCCACTTATTTTCAGGGTGAAAAATGATAGCTTTATATAGTAAAAAAAATTAAAAATATATTCAACAAAGTAGAACTAGAGTCAGGCACCATTTCAAAGATGGCTGAGTATGCTTCTGGGCTGCATTCTTTTGTTTTATTACCAAACCAGCAAACACACAGTACAAATATTTTGCATGCGATCAAGGATACAAGTGTGAGGACATGCTCCACAGTGACTTCTTTTTTTTTTTTAATTTTTTTATTGTTATGTTAATCACCATATATTACATCATTAGTTTTTGGTGCAGTGTTCCATGATTCATTGTTTGTTCATAACACCCAGTGCTCCATGCAGAACGTGCCCTCCTCAATACCCATCACCAGGCTAACCCATCCCCCTCCCCCCCTCCCCTCTAGAACCCTCAGTTTGTTTTTGAGAGTCCATCATCTCTCATGGTTCGTCTCCCCCTCTGATATACTCCCCTTTTCTTCCTCTCCTGTTATCTTCTTCTTTTTCTTTTTTCTTAAAATATGTTGCGTTATTTGTTTCAGAAGTACAGAACTGTGATTCAACAGTCTTGCACAATTCACAGCGCTCACCATAGCACATACCCTCCCCAATGTCTATCACCCAGCCACCCCATCCCTCCCACCCCCAACCACTCCAGTAACACTCAGTTTCTTTCCTGAGATTAAGAATTCCTCATATCAGTGAGGTCATGTGACTTCTTAATGAGAAGGAACTCTGAAGTTCTGGGGTCAACTGTCTGCTCCAGTTAAGTGAGTGATTCACCAAGTGGGAGAAGCCTAGAAGCCTTTTATAGCACAACAGCATGTGTTAGCATGCACAAGTTCATCCTAACATACATTTTTGCTGTGTAATAGTTCATCATAGCAGCATTCTACTTTACATTGTCACATCCATTAATATGGTCTATCCCACGGCCTATCACAGGAACAGAAAAGTACTGATTCCCTTCCTCCTAACAAAGGAGCACCTAATAGACTTTCAGCTTTTTAACAACTTCATTGAGATATAATTCACATACCATGCAATCTACCCATTTAAAGTATACAATTAAGGGACACCTGGGTGGCTCAGTTCGGTTAAGCATCTGACTCTTGATTTCAGATCAGATCATTATGTTAGGGTCCTGGGATTGATCCCTGTATCAGATTCCATGCTCAGTGGGGAGTGCTTGAAATTCTCTCTGCTTCTTCCTCTTCCCCTCCCCCCTCTCTAAAATAAATAAATAAATCTTAAAGAAAGTAAAGCATACAATTCAATCATTTGTAGTATATTATATCATCGATTTTTTTAGATTGTGGATATATACATCATAAAATTTACTATTGTAAGTGTACAATTCAGTGGCATTAATTACATTCATAATGTTGTGCAACCATTACTATTACTTATTTCCAAGATGTTTTCATCACCCCAAACAGAAACTCTGTAACCATTAAGTAACAACTCCCCATCCTCTTTTCCCTTTCAGCCTCTGGTAATCTCTAATCTACTTTCTGTCTGTATAAATTTGCCTAATATAGATACTTAATGTAAGTGGAACCATACAGTATCTGTCCCTTTGTGTATGGCTTATTTCACTTTGTATAATGTTTTCAAGGTTCACCCATACTGGAGAACTTATCATTCCTTTTTATGACTGAACAATATTCTATCTACGGTATACCACATTTGCTTATCTATTCACCTGTTGATGAACACCTAGGTTGTTTCCATATTTTGCCAATTGCAAGTAGTGCTGCAATGAACACTGATGTACAAGTATGTATTCAAGTCTTGGTTTTCAATTTCTTTGGGAACATAACACTGAGTAGAATTGCTGAATCATATGGCTATTCTGTTTAGCTTTTTGAGAAACCACAAATTGTTTTCCATAGCATTCCTACCAGCAATATAAGAGGGTTCCAATTTCTGCACATTCTTCCCAATACTTGTTATTTTCTGTTTTTGTTCATTTGTTTGTGTGTTTTGTTTTTTTTATAGCCATCCTAGTCAGCATGTCAGCTGATTCATTTTCTGGTGAGCCTTTTCAATAATTCTCGTATTTGGGGGAGAGAACTAGAATCTGCTAGATCTTTTACCCATCCCAAGTCTGTTAATTATTTTGACAACTTACATTTTTGGGGAAGGGAAAATCAACATAGATTGAGAGCTACTAAGTGCTAAACATGTGCCAGCACATTTATACCCACTGTATTATATATTCCTCAAAGTAGATAATAATAGTTAGTTTTATTTTCTCATTTTATAGATAAAAAACTGAGGCTCTAAAAGAACCATATTTAGAAAAGGAACAGAATAACTAAATGCTTCTCAAAATTTTACTATAGTTATTCATCTCTATGTTCAATAAATATGTATTAGGCATTTAATGAACTCTCTAATATAGGGTAATACAGACTACAAAACTAAAAAGCTAAGACACTAAACATGTCCTGGACAAATTCCTAATTATTTTTCCTTCTTCTTTTCGGTCTGTATGTTTTTGCTATAGTTGTTGACATTAACATTGCTTATCTTAGGAACTTGAACAAAATTCTACACTCTCCTTTCAAGTTAAAAGAAAAAAAATACCTAAATATGATCTAGTATTAAAAGATTATTGGGGGAGAATAAGAATAATAGATAGATAAATTCACAACCAGTCAATCTTCTTTCTTTTTAAACCCTGGATTACGATCTTCCTGTAAACAATTAGGTGCATGATTACTTCTCTGAAACCACTGGGCAAGAATGATAGGATAGAAAGAGAATGAATCATTTTGTTAGAAAATGAAAGAGAAAAGTAATTGGTGGAATCATAATTTTAAAATGAATGGATTGATGCAGAAAAGGAAAAACAAATGATTAAGGGTTAAGTTTCTGTGATATGAAAATAAAGGAAAACTCTAGGAGAGGAAAAATTAGAATTAGAATAAATTAATAAAAAATTTGAAATATGTTAGGAGAAAAGACAATATTAAGGAAGAAAATTATCTAGATATGTTTGGGAAACTATCTATAAAAGCAGGTTAACAAAAAGAAGCTAAAATATCAATCTAAAAGTAAATCTCTTCTAACTGAAGGCAAGGTAAAATAAATCATTTCTATTTCACTACACATCTGCCTGTATTAAATGTCAGTTACAAAAATAAAATAAGTTAATTTCCATTAGTCTTTTTTTGCTTATATGTAGATATTCTAAACTCCTAAGCACTAGAAATAGGAATATAAAAATGGAAAATATACAAATATATCAAAATAAAAGTAGATTTGCAAAAATTTTAAATGTTACATAGATAACCAGTGTAAGAGCACCATCTAAACCTTTCTTTATTGGTTTCTCATCTTACTGACAATTCAGTCCAATAACATTAGACCCAAGCCAGATTGTAATTCTTAAGGTGAATTTGATGTGCTTATATAAAAAAAATACAAAACTAAGGCAGGATTAAGTATAAAACATGAAAGACCAAATACCAAATTCATTGATTAGGGTCGAATTAACCTCTGTGTATCCAGATCTAACTTTTTTTGTGTGTGTGTCATTTATGTTGGTTGATTGGTTAGTTGTTTTGAAGTGTGCTTTGTTTTGTCTTTGTTATAGTCATTAGTACCCTGCTATGAATTATTTGTTTGTGTTACAGAAGATTTGGAATGTGCTGCATTTCCTTCTAGTGGAACAGTGTGATGTCACAATTAAGACTATGGATGTTAGAGACAAACTGTCTAGGTTCATATCCTGTCTCTGCTGCTCATTAACTACTCTCTGTGCCTCGGTTTTCCCATCTGTTAAGCAAGGCTGATAATAATATCTATTTGGTAGTGTTATGGTGAGGATAAAAATCAATGAATATGCATAATGGAAGTACTTTTCTCATAAATGCACTACTCCAGTTTTGCTATTAAGACTAGAAAGGAATTCAAACATTTTATACTATGAGACTTGTGTTTAATCCACCATGTTACTTAACCTAACAAAGGTTATCCTTCTGAACTTACTTGTAAGCAAATTACTATGGGTGAATTAGGATTAGCATATTCTTTCCAGTTATAGACAGCACCCTCAAATATAGTTACTATAACTCATTTTAACTATGAAGCATGGCAATGAGTAAAAAAAGTATATTTTTATATATGATGTAAATGTATAAATTTAAAGAACAAATCCAATTTTGTATTCAGCAGTTATTTATTGATTCTCTTGAAACAGCTGACTTTAAAATAAATCTGAAATAATTTAAATTCCTTCAGAGTATGGAACTTAGTGAAATCCTTAGATAGTCATAAAATACGATTCTCTGAACTATTCTCTGATTAAAGAAAAAAAAGTTGTGTCTGAAATTAAACTTAAAACCCATTTTGTCAGAATTGCTAAGAAACTGACACTAGACAGTTTGACTAAAATCTTGAGGAAATGGTTGAATAGTCTCTCCAAAAACTATTAGTCTCTTACAGAATATGTCTTCATTTCTATTAGGTGAACACTATATAGATACATTTTAATTTTAAAGAAGGAAGTGGAGGAAGGTAAGGAAGAGACGAAAGGGAGAGAAGTAAAAGTTAGTAGGACCCAAGAAACAAATCTAGGGCTTGGCCTAATATTAATCATTTTATCGAAAAGCAGATGAACATAAGATTTAAGCCTAGCTATTATATGAGTCTAAGTAGATTTTAATAATGAAAGGAATATTACTTAGGAGGTGATTTGGAAGTCCATTTATGTTGGTTGATTGGTTAGTTGTTTTGAAGTGCAGACACATTTGAAGGCAGACACAGAGATCTCACAAAAGTGGGTAAACTGTCCGTCATCATGGTAATACATCGAGTACCTTTTATATGGCTGGAGTGTACAACAAAGAACATTAAACCCACTGATAAGACCCCATATTCATTGTCAGCCCACCATTTGTTTAAAAAATGAAACAAAATATCAGCTTTTATAAAAATCTGTTGGTTTAAAAGTAGAAGAATAAAATAAGCTGTGAGAAGCAAATACAGAAGACAAAGATGGGAAAGGAGGAAAGAAGTTAGAAGAGGATTCAGATTCTGTAAGGTGGGCTCTTCTCCCAAATATACTTGTACTAAAGACTATTGTGACTGAATTGTATATTTAACCTCATTACCTTCTGTGAAATATCATTAAGTTCATACTTGGATAAAATTATTTGGGGATGAGAAATAGGGACAATAGCATGGAGATAAGATTTGTAGTAATAGACTATCATCTATAACTTAATGTGACTTAATTTAGTCAAGATTAATTTCTTCCAACTTTTCTTTGAAGTCCTCAGCACAGTATGGAGAGTCTCAGAGGGGAGGTAGTAAGGGATAATTTTTGAATTTGGAACAAGGTATAAAGTGATGCTCTGCTTTTTTATCACTACGCAGTTCCCAACTCCCAAAAAAGTAAAATCAATGAAACTGAAGTTTGAGTAAACAGAAAAGTGGTATAATAGGGTGCCTGGGTGGCTCAGTCATTAAGCGTCTGCCTTCAGCTCAGGTCATGATCCCAGGGTCCTGGGATCGAGCCCCACATCAGGCCCCCTGCTCCGCAGGAAGCCTGCTTCTCCTTCTGCCAGTCCCCCTGCTTGTGTTCCCTCTCTATGTCTCTCTCTGTGAAATAAATAAATAAAATCTTTAAAAAAAAAGTGGTATAATAGAGGGATGCCTGGGTGGCTCCCCTCTGGCTCTTTTTTTTTTTTTAATTTTATTATGTTATGTTAGTCACCATACAATACATCATTAGTTTTTGATGTGGTGATCCACGATCCATTGTTTTCGTATAACACCCAGTGCTCCACGCAGTATGTGCCCTCTTTAATACCCATCACCGGGCTAACCCATCCCCCCCCTGCCCTCTAAAACCCATCCCACTGACTCTTGATTTCGGCTCAGGTCATGATCTCAGGGTCATGGGATAGAGCCCCACATTGAGCTCTGTGCTCAGTGGAGAGTCTGCTTGAAATTCTCTCTCTTCCTCTCCCTCTCCCTCTGCCCCTCACTGCACTCTCTTTCTCTCCCTCTCTCTCTCTCCTTGTCATATAATAAATAAATAAATATTGAGAAAAGGAAACAGAAAAGTGGTATAATAGAAAAAGTGAGGATGCATAAAGAGAGGCTGACAGTGTTGAGGACAAAATTTTCTTCTTATTTTATGTATGCTACCCCTTCAACCTAAGAAAAGGAAAAGAAACAAATGCTTTTCTTGTCCCTCTTGAACTACAGGTACCCCTGACCACCAGTTCTAAACCTGTTTGACCTGTAGCCCAGATACTAATCTGTGGATTAAATAAGGTTTTGTGGGTTGGCCGGTTATCCCAAAAATTTTATAATTTTATTTCTGTAGGAAAATGTGTGTGAATTCCAATTCCAAACAAACTATTTGAAACAACCTGTTCACAAGTTTGGGACAGCTTGCACACTGTGTGTTTTGGATTTACAAAGTTAAATGACACCTTACTGGGTAAAAACGTATTATGACATGTGAATCATATAACTATTACTAATCTTCAATAAATTCTGCTGGAGTAAGTACCCTAAGGTGTGCTAACTTAATTTAAACCTCTGTAAAATATTGCTGGTAAATTTCCAAGAACAGATTGACTCACGATATTTTCAATGTCCAAAAATTTGTCTTTTAGTCATAAAGTAAAGAAAACCATGTTGCATATTTCAACACTTATGTCTTCAATCTAAAATAAAAATGAAGTCCAAATGTAGCCAATATCAAAAATGAACCAATCAAGAATATCAAAGTTTAAAACTGTTTTCTTTGATTTATTTTTAATATAGAAAATAAAACTTTGGAATTAATAATAGAAAGCACACTCAGTTTTAATTATATACAAAAACTAAAAGACTACAGATATTCCCAAAACACCATCACCTGTTATTGCTGTACATTATTTTTCTGAGCTATCCAATATCCTTTGCAATCATTATCCAATTTTTCTTCACAATACATGAAATTATATAATTATAGAAATAATGTGAAATATTAGCTTTCAATCTAAATGGTAAAGAATTTATTGCCTCTGTCATAAACTAATCTTGAGTTCCAAGCCAATGAGAACATTTGGTTTTTCTCATTCTGGGTTCCATACCTAGCTTTCAATTATGTTGCTCATTTCTTTGAAATTTAAGACTTGTCAACATCAATAGAAATTTACTCAATAACTGATTTTTGCATCCCTATAAAAGAATTAAATAAAATTTTGCATGTATTCTACTAAATGTTTTATCACCTTTAGACCCTACATATAAAAAATTTAATTTTTAAAAATATTTTTTTATTTTCTGAAACAAATAACGCAACATATTTTAAGAAAAAAGAAAAAGAAGAAGATAGCAGGAGAGGAAGAATGAAGGGGAGTAAGTCAGAGGGGGAGACGAACCAGGAGAGATGATGGACTCTGAAAAACAAACTGAGGGTTCTAGAGGGGAGGAGCATAGGGGGATGGGTTAGTCTGGTGATGGGTATTAAAGAGGACACATTCTGCATGGAGCACTGGGTGTTATGAACAAACAATGAATCATGGAACACTACATCAAAAACAAATGATGTAATATATGGTGATTAACATAACAATAAAAATTTAAAAAATATATTTTATTTATTTATTTGACAGAGAGAGACACAACAAGAGAGGGAACACAAGCAGGGGGAGTGGGAGAGGGAGAAGCAGGCTTCCCGCCGAGCAGGGAGCTCGATGTGGGGCTTGATCCCAGAACCCTGGGATCATGACCTGAGTTGAAGGCAGATGCTTAATGACTGAGCCACCCAGGGGCCCCAAGAAATTGAATTATTTAGGTAACTTATGCCATCATATCTTTTCCTTTCTCTTTTAGATTTTTAGATCTATGTTTTCCTTCATTCTTTTACTCATTGTCTTTCTAAATTTAATTGGTATAATTAAATGAAAATGTTTAAAATATACCAATTAAAGCAATATCTACTTGATTTTAAACATTATCATTTATACTATCATATTATTTATACTATGAAGGGTCATCATTCATATTCTTTTTTTTTAAGATTTTATTTATTTATTTGAAAGAGAGAGAGAGACAGAGCATGAACATAAGCGCGGGGGGTGGGGGGAGGCAAAGGGAGAGGAGAAGCAGATTCCTCACAAAGCAGGGAGCCTGATGTGGGGCTTAATCCCCAGGACCGCCTCCCCCAAGACCATGATCTGAACCTAAGGCAGCCACTCAACCAACTGAGCCACCCAGGTGCCCCTCATTCACATTCTTTTTGTCACATTTTTAGGACCATGATGGCTTTACTTTAAAATTTTTTTAAAAGTAATTAGCACAATATTGTATTTAACTGTATACCTAGAAGTATTATTGGTCTCACGAAAAAGTGTAATATCTTTTTTATTTTTGAAGGGGATCTTTCAAGCATCAGTATGTAACAAATTCTCTTTCATTTACTTTCTTATTTCCTTCCCTTCTTATGATTATATTTAGCTGCTACTATTACCTGTATTTCATATATTCCTTTTCCTAAGATTCCTTTTGGTTTTACTGAATCCACTTGAATAATCTTTTAGTATAGGGTGAGTGAATAGAATAGGAAACTAGACTATTGCATGATTGAAAGTGTCTCTTGCATAATAAAAAAAAAACCAATGATGTAATGTATGGTGACTAACATAATAATAAAATAAAAAAAATAAATACCTTTTTTTCCTCCTAACTTTGAAGACATTACTTCATTTTCCTTGATTATTCACTGCTGTGATGAAATTTTAATGTCAGTAATATTCTCATTACTTCAAATGTAATATTTCTCCATATATGTGCTTTCAATCTATATGATATATATAAAATATAACTTACGTGTTTATGTGTGTGTGTGTGTATAATTTGGGAAGGTGGATGAGTTCCAAAATCTGAACAGAACATGATAAGATGTAGAAATATCTTTAATATGCCCTACTTATGAAATGACTACCATCAGTATTGGGGGGTAACATCAACCAAGAATACTAGCCCATATTTGGGAAAATGTTTAAAAACTACTTTTCTTTTAATAATTTCCATTTTGTGGTTGTCTTATTCCTAACATATCTAAAAAATGTGCAAATATGTCAAAAGGCAACACTTCTGGTCCATTCCTATTCACCATTTCAGACTCTCCTTCTTTCCACCCTACCCCATGCCATGCTGTATCTGCTCTTTGTCCTCACCTCTTCCCAGGGAACCACATAACTCCTGAACTACATCTTGGGACCAAGGGTGAACACCCACAGCAACCAGGTCTTTCTTGGGAGGCTGGGCTACAGAAGACAGGTCTAAACCCTGGCAGTGGCTTGGGCTGTTTGGAAAGGTATTCCTGGTTCTATGTCCTTGAAGTATGGCATAAAAGGGCAGGAGATGGGGCCTTGGGTATCCATGTGGGCATATGTTGGCCCCTCATATCTTCTCCTTGTGAGAAGTGTCATGGCCAGAACAGGGCTGATGTGGGTCCCTCTAAATGCCCTGGTAGTTCACATCTGAAGCTAGTCTGAAGCTAGTACAGGCTATTTTAAGAATTTCATAACACTTTAAAATTATATCTGTAAGGTAGGGGTCCTCAACCGGTAGCCAGGACCTATAGTTAGATCTCCAAGTCTAATTCCATTACTGACACACCTCCCTCAGAGGTCTGCCTAAATTCTTAAGGGAGGACATGGATGTTGGTATCCCTCCCTTTAGGGACTTCATTAAGAGCTCCTCTCTCCCCATAGCCCTTGTTTAGAGAATTCATAATCTTTCCATCCTGGGAAACTCATAATTTCAGTGAAATGAAAAAGAAAAAAAATGAGACCTTTTCCTTTCACTGAAATTCAAGAATATTGGGTTATTGTGGTAGTGATATAGTGGTAGTAGTAGTAGTTATTAGAATTTAGAGTAGATAATAATCATAAGACCAATATTAGCATCCAAACTTTTTTAAAAATGTGGATCATGGACTTTCTAAGATGTGTTAGGTAAATGATCAAAATAGATTTGTGTTTTATTTATCGGACTGGATGTTCTTCAATTGTGTTTCCTAATTTTTAATGGCCAACATTCTAGAAATATATGCCACTGGTACTAATCAGGAAGTTTCTTGACAGTAACTAACTACTCCTTGGTTATCACCACAATATACTACTTTTCTATGGACAGTTTATTCACACACGTGCACACACACACACACACACACACACACACTTCTGAGCAGCTTGGATTTAGTTCACCTTTAATTTTTTTAAAAAATAACTGAAAGTAGCCTGTAAAAAATTATTTCTGAGTGAAGAATCCTGAAAATATAGGATGAGGTTTGTTTGCTTGTTTTTGTTTTGTTTGTTTTCCAAGAAGAAAGTTCTTAGGTATATTTCTTCAAGAGGCTCAGAAATGTTATCAAATTGGTATTCATTTTTCTAAATTCTCATTTAATATCCAATAGTTATTCTTGCCAATTTGTAAGTATAATTCCTATTTTCTACTAGTGCCCTCAACGATTACTAGGGAAATTAATGAGAGTTCCTTATATACAGATATGTGAAAATATTGCCTGTGTCACTGGAAGATTTATGGCCACTCTATTGTAATATATAATATTGATTTAATAATTTAAGAAGTCCTATAGTATACTACCTCGAAGGAAGAGACCATACCATTTTCTATATGTGATCAGCATCCAGAATATTTAATGAAGAATGATTGATGGAGATATGTGCATAGAATGATCTCCCTGAGAAGGAGTACTAAAGAACACTTTGAGCTTGAACTCTAAGACTTGGGAAATGTATTTGGAAAAAAGTTTTTTGAATGAATATAACCATAAACTGCCTGCTTTCCACCAAAGCCCATTTTTTTATGATTTACAGAACAGTGCCTCTCCCTACCTCACAATTTTTACCCTCAAGCTAGGAGAGATGCCACATCTACAACTGAAGTAGGGAAGAACTGATATGCATCTAACATTCAAGTGGGTATAACTTTTCCACTTCCTTTGTATGTATAGTACCAAAAACTGGGCAGTGCGGGTGGAGAATGATTGCTGTTTTTATTTCATAAGCCTATAATTCTCCCAAATTCAGAAACTTGTATGAGTGCATCTATAGCCCCTCAATGGTCATCCATTCTGAATAAACCAGGAATGCTGCATGGTGTATAGTTGAGGGTGATCATGGTTTGGTGACTGAGAGTCATGGTACCAGTCACTGATGCTGGAGTTTTTATGTTACCTACTCTACTCCTTAAAGGAACACCGTCCAAAGGAAATATATGTATGAATCACATATATAATTTCAAGTTTTCTAAGAAGCCACATTCAAAAATGTAAAAGAAAAAGGTGACAATTTTAATAATTCACCTAACCCAATATATCCAAAATATGATCAACTCAACATGTAATTTAAAAGTAATTTATTTGAAATTTGTATTTCCTTACTAAGCTTTTGAACCTAGTGTGTATTTAGCAGATCTCAATTTGGACTAGCCACACTTCAAGTACTCAGGCACAGCCACTGTTTACCTGTCGGACAGGGCAGCAGATGCATCCTTTTGTGCCTTTGCCAGACCTTTTCAGGTTCTTGCAAACCACCAACACACCATCATCAAGAACCTGAGTTGATCTTGGAGAGCAAGTAACAGAAAATACTCAGGTTTGCCTATCACTGGGATCTGGAGTTCATTGTGTTGAATTAAGCCCTGAGAGCCAAGATCCTAAGGGAAGCCTTAAGCCTCTATGTTTAGAAATGGACAGACAGCATCATCCTCCCCACTGTCTTATCAGTGATGGGGATTGGAATCAACTGTGTGGTGCTTCAGGGATTTGTAAACATCCCTGCTTCCCTCAGTGTCCAATCTCTTTCCGGTAGCTCCAAAGCTCAAGTCATGCTTGGCGATTAGAAGTTGAGTTTCACCAAAGCATCGTGAAATGGTAGCATGATGCTATTCTAGTATAATGTGAATAATCATGGGATCAGAAGATTGGTCATTGAAACTTATGTCTCTTATCTGAGGTCACCTGAATGGTTATTGCAGAAAAGAGAATCAGTTTTCCTCTTCTGTAAAATCAGGAGTTGGGCTAGATGAGCTGAGAAGTCCCTTCCTATGCTGAAATTGTGTGGCTACCATACAAACTAAGTAAATATCATAAAAGAATAAATGTAAAATCACTTACTGAATGCACTCAAGCCTTATTAACATAGAATTATAAGTGCATTCTAAATCTATGAAAAGCTAAATGTATGAAATATTATTATAGAAAAGAGATTTTCATTTTTTTAACAGAAAATGAGATACCTATGGCATAGATGGTGACCGAACAGAACTTACAAGCTAGATTTTCCTTAAATTTTGTCTTAATTTATTATTTGTCACATTATTTCATGTGGAACAAGAGAAGTTATTTTTAAAGATAAAAGTATACAGTAGTGTCCTTTAAACATATTTTAAGACAAAATTAATTGGGACAAAAATTAAACAAAATTAAAAGATAAAATAAAGCTCCATGTGTAGCTTGGGAAATCAGAATCCTTGAGAATGATCTGAGGCAATGCCAGAAACAGCATAATTTCTAAATTATTTTTAAGCCCCAAGACTATAGAATCAGAATTTTTTTTTTTAAAGAACAACCTCACCTCCTTTGATTTCTCTCAATAACCCTTTTCTCTATGTGTCTTTTACATAGTCATTGGTTCAATTATTTAGTAACTATTTATTAAAAACCTATTATAGCTATTAGCCAGTACTACGCTAATCAGAGAGATGATAATGTACAAGACACAATGCCCACTTTAAAGAAGCTTCCAGAAATTGAGGGAGAGAGACTGTGAAGAGGCAATTTCAACATGCTGTGGTAAGTGCTAAAATAGGAGTAAGTTTGCATTACAGGGGCCTCAAGGTGTACAAAGTAGCACAGGAGAAACATTTTGCTCAGTCTTGCATCAGTCTGGGAAAGCTTTCTAGGGAAGACTTCAAAACTGAAGTTTTGGGCATTTTTAATGACTCAGAAACCCACGAAAAGGTGGAAGCAGGGGCTGTCTGAAAGAGGCTAGGCATATTTCCTGCAAAGGAACAGTGCGTTCTCAATTCCAGAAGTAAGAAGGAACGCGGCCCATTTTGGGGAGGAACAGGGTGCCCAGTATGGCTGGCTCACCAACTATAGCCAAGTACTGAAGACAGGGTGGAGATGTGTCATCCTGGATCTTACCATCAATGTCTGACATAGGAGGAAATCAGTAGAAATTATTTGAATGAGTGACTAATGGAAAATGCCAAAATAAGGGGAAATTTCAAATTATACACATTTTCATTCTGCAAACTTATTGCTTCCATTAAATTGGCACTATATGCTTAAATTGGAATTTGCTGTAAATCTAGCAAATCAAAGTCTGAAAATATTTCTTAGCAAATATTGGGTAGGTATTGATATAAGGATGGATAAGAACAATTGTAATTAGTACATCAATTGTTTCTTCGTAAGTATGTGCTTTTAAAGCATTTTAAAATGCTTTAAAATCATTTATTTTCTTAAGTATTTTAAGCACCCCCTCTGCAAGCTCGAATACAAACTTGATTTGCATCATTTTTATTTTGTTAAAGAGAGAAACTGCTGCCCTGCATTTATAAAATGGCTATATATTCTAAATTGGTAGAATCAAGATGATTAGTTTTTTACTGTGTTTTTATTACTATACATTTCCTTCTTTAAACCAATAAGTTGACATGCATACTAAAAGCATATAACTTAAACTTTGTAATTAAATTACATTGGCCAAGTTTGTCCGTGCTGTCTCAGTATGTGACCTAAGAAGTCTGTACAATGAACAAACAGAACTTGAAGAAATTAAAATACCACTGTTAAGTGAAAAGCCCTCATAGATCCACATAGAAACAATTCACTCCCCTTCCTTGAAATGCTCTTTTATTTTTTGTTTCCGAGGAGAAAAGCAAAAGGAAAACTGTATTCATTTCCTGTGGCTGATTTAACAAACTACCACAAGCTTAGTGGCTTAAAACAACACAAACTTATTATTTTACAGTTATGGAGGTCAGAAGTCCAAAAGGGATCTTCACTGGGCTAAACTCAAGATGTTGGCAAGGCTGGACCCCTTTCTGGAGGATCTTGAGGAAAATTCATTTTCTTGTCTTTTCTAACTCCTTGAGGCTGCCTGCAATACTTGTCTCATGATCCCCTTCCAAGTTCAAAGTCTGCAAAGATGAGTCTTTCTCAGAATACTGTCTGTCTCCTTCTCCATCTGAGGGGCCTTGTGATTACACTGGGCTCATCTGGATAATCCAGGATGATCTCTTTATTTTAACTGATTTGCAATCTCAATTTCATCTGCAACTTTAATTCCCCCTTGTTATGTAATGTAACATATTTACAGGTTGCAGGTATTAGGATGTGGATATCTTGGGGGGGCCTTTATTCTGCCCCCCAAAGAAACTATCAGACTAAAAAAATGGATTAATTTTTAATCTACCCTATATACTAACTGTATTTTATTTTTGTCCAGTAAGATTTGATTGGAACATGATGCTAGGCTTTCATGTAATCTCAAAGAAGGCATAAGACAAAATTCCTGTCCTCATGAAGTTTGCAGAAATAAATCATAAGGGACAAGGGAATTTCATCACTTTAAGTACTCATTTAGTACAGAAATAATCACTGTTATTATCATTAACCAAGTTAATGTGATAATGTAGGAATAATAACAATTATATTTCATTGCATGAATCATAATATACTATTAGAAGAGATCAAAATGTGTCTTTCATCGATTGGATGATTCATCACTCTATAGAGAAAGCAAAAAATTTGGTCAATCAACTGACTGACCTACATGATGCTAAACAGCTGAATTAAAGGATCTTTTATTTCATCAGCATACTTTTTTCTCCATTCAAGTGACAGACTCGTAGAATCAACTAGAGGTGGTGCCAAATTTTCAAAGTTACCTATGGATCCCTCCTTTTAATGTTCTAGGAAGAAAAAAATAGTTTGGGGATCATAACCCCCATCTAATTTCCTTAAGAGATATGTATAACAGACTTTATCAAGTTAGCTAATCTTTTTCTTCATACTCCATTTTCTTCCAGAAGAAAAAAATAGTTTAAAATTCTACTTCGAACTTCTCTTCTGAGTGTGCTAATTAAAGTTTCATTTAAAAAGATCACTCTTAACTCTTTGTTAGAAAAAAAAATTATTTACTTCTCTCAACCACAAAATGTTGTAGAGTTCAGTTAATTAACATATTTTACTTTCTATCACAGTTAATGATGCTGATTTCAGGGGTTGGCTTAACATTCTACTGAGTGCCTACTAAGTGTTAGTACTATTCTAGAAGGTGCGGATTACTAGAAAATAAGACAAACACGGGGAGACCAAAAACCTATAAAATAAGCCAGAAAAAAAGATCAACTGGTGATAACTGCTAGGCAGAGAATTAAAATGAGTGATGTGATCTTGAGTGACTGGGTGTCCAGACTGTATGATCAGAGATGGCCTCTCTCAAAACTTGACATTTAAGCTGAGATCTGAATAACCAGGAGAAGCGAATCATGCAGAAATTGGGAGAAGTACATGCCAGTTGTCCACTGGGACCACTACTGGAAGTAGGCATGAATTCAAGCTTGGTGTATTTCAGGTACAGAAGACCAGTAGAGCTGTAACATAGTAGGCCAGCAGGCTAGAAGGAAAGTAGTACAAAATGGTCTTAGAGAGACAGCCACAACAAAAATCATAGAGAATTCTGAAAGCCATGGTAAAATAAATGATGGAAATTAATTGAAAGATTTAAAGCAAGAAGAGGGTATTATTTGATATACATTATAAAAAGACCATTCTGCCTGCTATGTGAAGGGATCATTAATTGTAAGGGGCGGGGGGTGGAAGTAGAAGAGCAAACAGGATTTTATTATAGTAATCTAAGTGAGAGATGATGTGATTTGGCTAAAATAACGAATGGAAGAAAAGTGGCGTTGCTTATCTTTGGGGGGTACTACAAAGAATTTGGTGACTGCCTGGATGGGAAAGAGAGAAAGAAAAAAGTCAATACCTCACATGTTTTTGAGTTTGAGAAAGTGGCTAGATGATGCAATTTGCAGTGATAGAGAAGACAAACAGAGGAGCAAGCTGTGGGGCAAATGAAGAGTTCTATTTTGCCCATGTTATATTTGAGATTCTTACTAGACATCTGGGTAGAGATGCGAACTATATAAATCAGCAAATTTGAGGGAGAGAGCTAGATTAGGGATAAAAATTTTAGATTCATCATGCTATGGATGGTTTTTGGTATACAAGACTGTATGAAGATATCTAGAGAGAATAATAGGGAAAGAAGAGAGCTTGGGCATAGACAAGGAAACCCCAATATTTATAGTTTAAGCAGAGTAGAGTCAGCAAAGACTTGAGTCCACTGGTGCTGGCAAAAGTAGGACAATATAGTATGGGGACTGGAGGAAATTAATGTCTATTGCATTCAATATTTTGGATTAGGTTCTTTGGAACATGGGAAATGCATGCGTCTAAGGTCAAGCAAAAGGATTTGAAGAGTGATGTGGGAGGGAGAAGACAAAAAAAAAACATAGATTAGCAAGCAATAAAAACATAATTATATGATTTACTTCAGAAGTGCTTAACAGGTAGAGAAACAGAGAAGCTTGTCTAAACCAGAGTGGATGTAGTAAAAAAGCAAAGTGGACTTTGAAGGATCTCATAAGAGTGGGAGAAGTGATATCCAAATGGGTCTGAAATCAACAGAGAATTAAGTGAAGCTGAAGAAACTGATGGGTTAAGAGACAAGGAAAGACTCAAAGGATTGAGATTTTATAAGACTGAAATACACGTCTTGTTGGAACAAGAAAGTTAAAGCTTCCTTTATGCTACTCCAGGGGAAGTCATTCGTATTAAATTCCTAGAACTGTGTTCACATAGAATAAAATGTGAATAGTGTTTCCTGGAATCATCCTATGTGGCCTCATTGGAGGAATAGAAGATTGCAGTTAGAGTCTTGAAAAAGAAGTTATGATTTTGGATATGGGACCTTTCTGATGCTGATAGAGAACAGGGTTTGGTTATGTGAATAAATGTCTGAATTAAGTGTAGGGTATTGAATGGACAGTTCATGAACACTAAAGCCATCCAAAAAAGGGGCATGAAAACTGTCACCACAGATGACATGAAAAAATCAGAAAGGCTTAAAGTTAAAAAGAGAAGACACTGAGATACAAAGAGAAAATTATTTAAACAAACATTAATTAGATTTGGAAATATATAAAAAGATAGTGTCATTATTAACCATAATATACTTCAAGGGGAAAAGAAGGGAAGAGAAGAAAAGGAGTGAGGAGAGAGAAATGGGGGGGAGGGGGAATAAAGAGAAAGGGAGATAGGTTTTGACAAATTAGGACCAAAAGACTGCTACAGATTATAGCATCTGTCCCCCTTAAATGTATTATTCTCTTAAATGGTCTGTCTTGTTCCCATCTGGTCCATATTCACAAAGCTTCACTGGAAAGCCTTTTAAAATGCAAAATGGATCACAGCATTCACCTTCAATAGTTTCCCATTATCTACAGAATAATGTCGAAGCTCCTTAGTGTGGCAATCAAGGACCCTGATGATCTGATCATTGCCTATTCCTCCAGACACATTTCCCACCACATTCTCCATCATTCCCTTTCAATACAATCATTCTTCCTTCCATGCAAACACCATGTTACTTCTCACATTTGTGCCATGCTCAGTCTATTTCTTTTAACTGTGATGTACTTTGAGAACCGCATCACATTCTCTGTGAAACCTTCTCTAATTCTCTACCTATTCCCTTCGCCCATTCCCTGACATTTCTATACCAAGGAAGAGCCATCACCCTATCGCTTCCTATTCTGTATTACACTTCTGTATCTTCTACATGCTTCTATTATTCCATATATTCACTCGTATTATTTGTTAGCAAAGGTCTCTAAGCTTCTTTAGGGCACAGACATTGTTTCTTTAGAACTTAGCAAAGTGCCCAGAACATAATAGGTGCTCAATGGTATTTGCTGAATAGGTGTTACCTAATATAAGGTGGAAGGCTTGATAAAGAACTTATGAAAGATGCTACATAAGATAGAAAGTGACTAGTAATCAGATCAGACTAGAACATTTTTTATAGTTTTCTATGATTAATTTAACTTAATATAGGTGAACAGTCCTTATCCAAAATCTGAAGCCAAATCAGCTTCATAATACTGAAAAAACTGGATTGTAGAACTATAATATGGCACATATACCATATACATACACTACCAATGAGTTCTGGGGCAATATCCCATAATCAAATATGTTGATATGTCTGCCATGACATATATGAATATCCACAATAAATACTCTCTTGTCAGATCCATTTAGTTTTTTCACAAAATGAATTACCAAAAATCTTATTATATATTTCCAATTATAAAATGACTTACACAAAGTTCCCAGAACTGCAAATAAGGAATTGTAAATCTGTATGAAAATGCCTTTTTTAGCTACTAGGAAGTTCACAGTCAGTACTGTCATAGGAGTTAGCTACTATAACTACTGCCTTCTCCCTCATTTGGTGATAAAATAATGCATTGACACAATGCATCAAATGCAGTAGACACATACATAGATGAATATGAAAGGTTTTTCTTTTTAACATTTTGTATAGTTATGCAGATTAAGTATCTAAGAGAATAAAACAGATAATATAAAGCATAGAACTACTCATTACATTCTAAGAAAAGGCTTCCTGGACTAATCCATAACTCTCTAGTAACACTTTAGTCTGGTTTCAAGACTACCTTGTTGATACCTTCCAGGTATCACTGTTAGAGTGGCTTTAGTTCTAAACCAAGAAATGGACTCGTATCTAGAGAGAATGAACTGAAGGTTACTGGAAGGGAGGTGGGTGGGGGTGGGGGGGTGAGGGGAATGGGTTAAACAGGTAATGGGGATTAAGGAGGCCACTAGTGTTAAGCACCGGGTGTTTGTATGTAAGTGATGAATTACTAAATTCTACACCTGAAACCAATATTGTATGTTATATTGTATTAACATTTATATGTATGTATAAACATACATATATTGTATGTAAACGAGCTGGAATTTAAATAAAAACTTAGGAAGAAAAAATGGCTTTAGCTCTTTAAATAGAGAGGCAATATAAAACTTATTTCCTACTATGCCATTTTCTAAAAATTATATTTCTTGAACACATATAATGTTATTGGTCTTCATCATCAACAGCAAAAATAAAAATAATGAATTTACAGTCCCAGGAAACCCTGATCAATGTTAAATGATGTTTATTTAAAAAAAAAGCAAATGCCTTCCTTAATAAGCTTCCTTAAAATCTGTATCTCAATAGCTTCTAAATATTTTCTGAGGAGCTTTGATGCTTGATTCATCAGCACTTATAATAACATCTTTAGTTAACAATGAGACATTTTGAAAAGCTAGGTTTTTCTCTTTATTGTCCTCAGGTAAATATTACTTCAGAAAATTTACACAGAAATTGCACAGATGTGCCACAAAAAAAGGATTCCTTCTCTAATTAATTTATTAATTTGAACATATTTATTGACATTGTTTCAAAGTCAAATTATGTAAATAAACAAGCTATTAAAAAACAAGACTTAATACACCATTTGCAAAGCAACCATTAATGATTTCTTTTATAATATGAATTACTAACATAATAACTAGTCACCCAGAAGTTTAATATCTTTTGCCTATTCTATAAATGCTTTTTATTTTCAGGAAAAAAATTTCCATGAGTTTATTCTCACTGTACAATAATTATTCTATAAATTGTCAAGAAACAATTGTCTCTAGAACTCTTAAGAATGCAGTTATGGAGGACCACTCAAATTTATACATTTTTTACATAATTTCTTCTTTGAGGTCCATATCTTGTAACAGTAATTTTAGACTCAGAGAAGAAAGGAAACTCTCCTTTCATTATATAACAAGTGCCTCAAAGTCAAAGGAAACTTTTAGTTCCCCTGGAAAGTTAGTTAGCTAGCTCTATGTCACAACCACAAAAGCATGCATGACAAGAGACCTCTCCATGCTGTTAAGGCTTCTATTGAACCACTTTGCACAGGAGTATATGGAAGAAAGAAAAGGGATAACAGAACTGTTATAACACCTTACTTCTTGTTTGGTTCTTCTCTGTCTCTTCCCTAATGATGGGCATACTAACAATTAAACCCATCCAGAGGATTGGGACAATTCTACTAAGTTACTCCATTCTTGTGCTAAACACTTAATCCTCAGAATTGGTGATAATCTACAGACTCAGTCCATTGGTTGGCTATCTCAGCCAATTTGGAACTATAACACCATAAAGCACTTCACATTTATGGACAGTATTCAAAATAATAAATATATGATCAATGAAATATAGAATTTCAGTTTTAACAAGCTGACTTCACTGTGACACCACCGTGCATTTCAAGCTGCTTCCCTTTAAGTACAACAAATAAGCCATGTTTAAGAATAGAACGTTGGAAAATCAGAAAATTATTACTAAAAAATTAAATAAAAAATAAAACAAAAAAAACAACCCACATAGACATTTTAGTATCTACCTTTTTTTTTTTTTAAAGTAGGCTCCACACTGGGCTTGAGCTCACAACCCTGAGATCAAGACCTGAGCTGAGATCAAGAGTCAGACATTTAACCAACCGAGCCACCCAGACACCCAGTATCTACCTTTAATCTAGTTCAAGGATACACAAGTATATTTAGTCCCCAGACACAATGTTTATTTTTTCAGCAACAAAGCAAGTAAATGCTGTCAAATCAGACAAGACTCCAAATTGTCATCACGACAAGTTCATCTCAGATTGTCAATAGGCCACATACTTCTCTCAGATACCTCTGTGGTCCAGACTCAGTAACCTGTCCCCTTACAAACCCCGACCTACCCCCTCATTCTCCCAAAGCTATAAGGGATCCAAAATGAGAAAAAAAAGAAGACTTTTTCAGAAATCTTTTGGTTAAGAAAATTCTTTTAGTTATTACTTGAAGTAAAGAATAATGAGAGAAAAATTAAAAAGCAATAGCCATAAAGTGCTTCTACCAAGATGTATCATAAGGAGGGTATCTGAAATGAATGAGTCAAGCTATGGGATAATGAAATAAGTGAGATGGTGAAGAGAGGAAGTTTTAGAGCAAAATGAAGACTAGCAATAATAAAATAAATTATTTTTTGAATTTTTCTCATATGAAAAACTTTCAAAGTATCTCTTTCAAATTTTAGAGAGCAGTAATGAATTAGCCCTTTTGCTATGTCAACCTGACTGAAAAATCAGAATCCCCCCTCCAGCCAAAGGTACATGAATGTGGGGGCACCTGGGTGGCTCAGTTGGTTAAGCGACTGCCTTCGGCTCAGGTCATGATCCTGGAGTCCTGGGATCGAGTCCCACGTCGGGCTCCCCGCTCAGCGGGGAGTCTGCTTCTCTCTCTGACCCTCTTCCCTCTCATGTTCTCTGTCTCTCATTCTCTCTCTCTCAAATAAACAAATAAAATCTTTAAAAAAATAAGTACATGAATGTGGGATGGATATAGACACAACCTACATCTGTATCTATGTCTGGATCTATATCTAAGTAAATGGATTTATTTTCTCCAAATTGTTCCCATATTCAAGGAGTATCATACCAATTCTGTTTTCTCTGCAATTTTGCCCTATCTTCTTATGGTGTGTACTCATTCTTCCAGGAGAGAAAACTCACATGTTAGCATAGAGGGGCAAAGGTAATAGGAGGAAGGGGGATGGCTGGCAGGACAGAGATCTCTAAATTTAAAAAAAAGTAATGACATATTTTCCTGATATGCTAATATATCCACATGTATGGTCACTAGATGTGGTACAGCAGCAAATTTTCCAAAACATCATAGATACGAAAAAGTTGGAGTAAGTATTTCTTGTGTAAGTGGTCTAATACAAGAAAACAAGCTGTTATGGTATATATCTCTGTAGATGCTCATGATTTGATGGACAAAATGTCTAGAACAATTGGACAACAAAGTGACATAAATCTCAACAGTATAAAAATATATCTATTACCTACAGTATGTCCAGAATCAATCTTTGTGAAGGATGATTATAGTTTGACCTGAGATCTGTCAAGTATATTTTCTTCCAAGAAGTCCCTGGTGCTTCCAAGCACAGTCTCTGCTGGGGATACATTATAGGCTCCAAAATGAACAGAATGTTAAAAACTAACAAGATCTGTGAGAGTCTTTTCTTGGCAAATTTGACAACAATTAGTGCTTATTAAGTTTTTATTAGCCACATAATAAATGAAACAGAGGACATGATATTTAAATGTATACATTTGACATAGAGCAAGAAATATTACGGGGCGCCTGGGTGGCTCAGTTGGTTAAGCGACTGCCTTCGGCTCAGGTCATGATCCTGGAGTCCCGGGATCGAGTCCCACATCGGGCTCCCTGCTCAGCGGGGAGTCTGTCTCTCCCCCTGACCTCCTTCCCTCTCATGCTCTCTCTCTACCATTCTCTCTCTCTCTCAATAAATAAATAAAAATCTTTAAAAAAAAAGAAATATTATGAATATTAATACTAATGGAAAAATAAATGCTTAAGAGAGAGAAATTGAAATTAATTTGTCATTACTCCTCATTTGCCCACCTGAACCAACTCAGGCATATATGTATTTTTTTTCTAAGGAATCCAAGGGTGGATATTTTACTTCTTAAAAATCTCTATTCTGAACACACCTCTCCATCGTCTTCCCCTATATCCAGGCACCATGACAACTTGTTTGAAGCACTAATTGTCTGCTATTTTTTCTATTCTTATCCACTGATACTCCTGAGTATCTTCCTTGAGTATTGACAGAGCAACTAGAACTATTCACCTTAAGTGAATCTGATTATATTACCCAGGATCATATATGCCATATTTTTGGATGAGAACCTACAAGGTGAAGCACGGTCTTCCCACCTTTACCTCTCCAGTCTGATCTTGTACCCGTGCTCTCTTACTCTTTGAAACAGTCACATGAGTCTTCATTGAGTCCTTTGAGTTCACCATACTCCTCTGTCATGGGATTTTTGCAAATAGTATCTTCTCTGTCTGGGAAGATCTTCCTGCTCTTTCACTGCCTAATTAACTCAATGGCTTCAGTTATCACTCCCCAGAAAAGCTTTCCTATGGCTCTTCTCCACAGAGCTACAGCTCTGTGAAACTCTGCTTCGTAGTACAGTGTCATGGGTACATTTTGTTAGTTTGTGTGATTATATGATTAATATATACATATTCCCCATTAGAATGAAAATTCCAAGAATGAAGGGAAGATTACTCTTCCTTCTCACAATCGAGTTTCTATGCCAGTAGAGCACTTGGCATATACTAAGTACACAAGAAATATTATTTGAATGACTGAATGAGCAAAATTGGATGAAATGAATGAGATGGTGCACTTACTATATTCCTCATCTTCACTGTTTGATAACATATGTTTTTCAGCATAAATGACCAAAGAGTGATCACATTCAAGACCTATTATCAGCCCTTTAGAAAATTATCTTTTTCTTGTGGCTTTCAATGAACTAAAAGTATCAGAGGTTAAATGGAGACAATCTAAACCCATGCTCTTCCAACAGACAAACAGAAAACATGTTTAAACTAGAAAGCTTACTCACATTAACTAATAAGTTAAAGCTATTAATATCTGTGTGGTGTCAAATTGCTACAACTATAACAACGGGAAGAAAAAAGATAATCACATCTTCAAATATGAAAGAAAAACAACGATGCTCAGTACCTGAATTCCAAAGGTAATCAGATCTTATTTTAAAATTGCTATTTACAAGGATGGGGGTCAGTACATTAAAGCAAATATCCTGCTTTATAGTAGCTACACATTATCCACCTAGTAAATTTTTCCAGGTATGGATTCTGAAGTGGACATTTCCTTTATTTTTATCTGTTAATTTTGTTTAAATTAATTAACAATTCCCTTTTTTTCAATCTTTACGTATATTGTTTAAGAAATATGTATTTACATAGAGTAAAGGCAAACCTACAAAATAAGGTGTAGTAGAAAAGTCTAACTTCTACCCCTTTCTATTTCTCCCCTCCACAGAAAAATCACAAAATATGGTACGCCTTTGATTGTTAAATAAATAAGAAGTCTAGAAGTCCTTTCCCCTTTTTCTTGGTTAAATAGTGACATGCAAAAATCTCTTCATCTTGTTTTTTTTTCTACTTAACAGTAAATTCCAAAAATCACACAACAAATCAATGTGTGTGTACATATATGTACATGTATATAAAATTATGTGCATATATATGTATATATGTTTAATTTTATATATATTTAATGTTAGATACTTTAATAGATATGTAGTGGTAGCCTAGTGTGGTTTTAATCTCTATATCCCTAATGGACAGTGCTGATCATGTTTTCATGTGTTTATTTGCCATCTATCTTATTTAATGAAGTGTCTGTTCAAAATATTTTCCCCATGTTTTTAATTAGGTTATCTGTATTCTTATTATTGAGTATTTTTGACCTACAGAAATCTGTTTATAATCAATATACACAACTTTGGAGAGAAGTATACATTTGTGAAACCATCACCACAATCTATGCCATAAACCTATCTAGCATCTCCAAAAGTCTTCTACTTAACTCTTATTTATTAGTACCATTATCATTTTTTTGTAATAAGAACATCTAACATAATATTTACCTTCTTAACAAAAATTTTAAGTATATAGCATGGTATTAACTATAGGTACTATGCTATACAGTAGATCTCTAGGACTTGTTCACTTTATGTAACCGAAAAAAAAAAGGTAGACATTATCAATAACAGGTTAAAATTCTAAATGGAACAAAGTCCAATGTGAAGTTGGATCATGCAAATTCTTTTAATGTATTTTATCTTGAGATATAAGCCACCTCAAATCTGTGGAATTTAAGACTATAAATATAGGAAGAAGTTTATTTAATTCATTTTAGTTATTAGAATGACTAATTCAATATAGATCTACATTATTAGCTGTTTGAGTAAAATGAATAAGGGCATGGCAAATTCAGGACATTAAATGATATCATGTAACACATAGTAGAAGATACTGTTGTACCAAGAAAAGACCACTACTTAAACTCCAGACCTGAAATCTAATCTATGGATTGTTCTATAATTTTAGTTCAAAAGTTGAAAAAGAATGGAAGGTGCTCAACATTACAAGTCACTAGGGAAATGTAAATTAAAACCACAACAAGATACTGCTTCACACTCACAAAGATGACTATGGTAATTAAAAAAAAAAGGAAAATAAGTGCTGATGAGAATGTGGAGTAATTGGAACACCCACATATTGCTGGTGAGAATGTAAAATGGTAGAGCTGCCATCAAAAAGCTTAGCAGTTCCTCAAAAAAGTTAAACATAGAATTACCCAACAATAATCCTACTCCAAGGGATATATCCCAAAGAATTGAAGATAAATACTCAAACAATTATTTGTATATGGATGTTCATAGTAGCACTGTTCACAGTAGTGAAAAGATGGAAACAACCCAAATGTCCACAAATAGTTGAGTATATACACATAGCAGTCCCATCCCCCAGCCCCTGCCTGGTCCATGGGTTAGCTTTCCATGATTTTGGTTACTGTAGTCAACTGCAGTCCAGAAACAGATTATTTTCCTTCTGACTTAGCATCAAAAGGTCAGTAGTAACCTAACACTACATCAAAATGCCCATGTCATTCACCTCACTTCATCTCATCATATAGACATTTTAATTCACATCATCACAAGAAGAAAGGGGAGCACAGTATATACAATAAGATATTTTGAGAAAAAGAGACCACATTCATGTAACTGTTACTTTATTATGTTGTTATAATTACTCTATTTTATTGTTAGTTATTGTTAATTTCTTACTATGCCTGATTTGTAAAGTTTACCATAGTTATGTATATATGGGAAAAAACATAGTGTATATGTTTCAGTACTATCCACAGTTTCAGGCATTCCCTGGGGGTCTTAGAACAGATTCCCTGCAGATAAAAAGGACTACTAAATATATATTTAATGAAATATTACTCAGCCATAGAAAAAGGAGCACTAATACTAACGAAGTACAAATATGACCATGTAGATGGGTCTCAAAAGCAACATGCTAAATGAAAGAAGCCAGACACCAAAGATTATATATTGTATGATTCCATTTATATGAAATATCCAGACTAAGTAAATCCATAAGACAGAAAGCAGATTTGTGGTTACCAGAGGCTAGTGGAATGGGAGAATAGGGAGCAACTACTTAATGGGTTCAGGGTTTTCTTCTGGAGTGATGAAAATGTCTTGTCTAGAGCTACATAGGAGTGTTGGCTGCACGACATTGTGAATGACCATGCTTCTAAATTGTATACTTTAAGGTGCCTAAATTTTTGATATGTGAATTTTAACTTAAAAAAATGAAGAATAGCTTTCCTACATGGCTAAATAAAGGGTTCAGTAAGTCTCCATAAAAAGCAACAAATAAAACTGCATAAAATTGTCAAAAATAATCATTTCAGAGCTCTGAAAATTGACCAAAGCTATACAAAATTGTAGTGAAATGTTTACTCAAAAAACAAAACAAAACAAAACAAAAAAAAAACCCTACTAAATATTAGGGAAACAGTGGAAGTCTGTGTAGTATTTTATCTTGGAACTGCTTTCACCCTCTTCACCGACTCCCAGCTCCTTTTGCTCTGTTTCTACCTGGGCATGGCAAACTCTCAGGAACATTAGCTTTCCTAACAGACAGGGAAGAACTGATTTGGAACAGAACTTGAAAAAGCCCATGCCCAGAGGTGTTGTCAAAAACAATAGCAATCTCTGTGGCAAACAGGGAAGGCCGAAATCATAGCTCACATGACCATACAATACTGGCTGGGGTAAAAAAAAAAACAAAAACAAAAAACAAAAACAGATCTGTGGACAATCAAAAATTTTATAGGGAAATACAGCAAAAGAGATAGCCATTATGGGCTTTGATAAACTCCCACATACCCTTGGGAGTCTTGAAGGCTGTGAACATGACTGCAAGATTGTGGAGCTAGCCCTAGCTAGCCCTAGCTATTGTATTTGCTCAGGCTTTGTCTGAATGTGAGGCCTTGCACGGGCAGAAAGTAAAAGCTGGGGCAGATTCATAAACTGCCTGAACTTTGTGTTCCTTGTCTCATGCACAGATCTATTGGCAAAGGGTAGAAAGAAGTCTTACTGACTCAAGATATTTAAGTACAATTTCTGGTCAATCATTGTTTAACCACTAAATTGATCTAGGGGAAACCTAGAAAGCCAGATTAAAGAAAAAATAATTAATTAATTAAAAACACAAGGAAGAGACAATAAAGCACACTGAGCACAAGATAAAATCACCAAATTAGTTCAGGTAAATCACTAAACAAATAAACAATAACATCAACAACGACTCCCAAAGGTTGGTGGAAAAGAGGTAAATCAGAAACCAGAGTTACTATAATATATTATCAAATTGTCCAGTTTTAACAATAAAATAGCAGGACACGCAAAGAAACAGAAAACTGTGACCCATACACCTGGAAAAAAACAGTTCATAGAAACTGTCTCTTAGGGGCCCCAGATACTGGACTTGGCACACCAAAAGTACAAAACGATAGTTACAATTATGTTCAAAAAATTAAAAGAAAAACATATTTTAGAAAAAAAGAAAGTTTGACAGCATTGATTCATCAAATATAGAATAGCAATCAAAAGGTTAAATTATCATTATTTTTTAATGGAAAGTTTAGATTTGGAAAAATGTAGTTAAGTGAAATGAAAAATTTACTGGTGGAACTCAACAACAGATTTGACTACCCAGATGAAAGAATCAGTTCATTTGAAGACAGATAAATAGGGATTATCTAATCTTAGGAAGAAGGCGGGGGGGCGGGGAGATCGAGGAAATCTGAACAAAGCCTCAAAAGCGGGGGGAAACTTTAAATGCACCAAATTATGGGTAATTGGAGTTCCAGAATGAAAGAAGAAAAGAAAGCAGCTGAAAAAATATTTGAAGAAATAATGGCCAATGAACTTCCAAAATTTGCAAAACCACATAAATTTCATAACCAAGAAGTTCAACAAACATCAAGTAAGATAGACAAAACAGATCCACATCTAGAAACATTAACAGTCAAGCTATTAAAATTGAAAAAACGAGAAAATTTGGCAATCAGGGAAGGGAAGATGACTCATTTAAAGGAAACCACAGTAAGTTTAACAGCAGAATTTTCCAAAGAAACAACAGAGGTAGAAGGCAGAGGGACAGAATATTTATATAGGTAAATATAAAATATACGTGAGTGTGTGTGTGTGCACATGTGCACACGTGCCCCTTTGTTTCTCTTAGGCAATTTAAAAGACAACTGCATAAATTAATAATTGTAATAATAAACTATAATCAAAATGCTAGGTGGGGCAGGGGGAAAGCCCTGTCAACTGAGATTTTTATATCCTGCAAAACTATCCTTCGAAAATGAAAGTGAAATAAAGATATTGCCAGATTAGCTAAAAATGAGAGAACTAGTTATTAGTACACCTTTCATACAGGAAATACTAAAGAAATTCCTTTGGGCTGAAAACAAATAACATCAAATGGTAACTTGATTTCATATAAAGAAATAAAGATCACTATAAAAACAGTATAAACATAGTGCTATTTATTTTTTGTTTTTTATAAAAGATAATTTCATAAAACAATAACAATAGAATAATTGCCAAACTGTATTGTTAGTCTCAGAGCATATGGAATTATTTATATAACTGTAAATAAAAGTGTAAGTATGTGTACATATAAAGAAGATGGAGAAAATCAAGCTGCATTGGAGGAGGAAAATTAGAGCAGATAAGCAGATGGTATCTTTAATTCATGGAAAGAAATGAAGAGCACCAGAAAAGGTAAATATGTGAGTTGATATGGAAAATTTAAATATATTTTTCCTTTTTTCCTCTAAACTTTTTTAGAAGGTATAAAATTGCCTAAATCAATAATTATAATAGTGTATTATTAAATGCATTATATATATATACACATAATACATATTATAATAATAGCACAAGAAAGGAGAAAAATGTAACTATATTGGAGCAGAGTATCTGTATTTTATAAAATTAGGTTAGTATTAATCTAGATTGTGATCTAGATTGTGATCTAGTGATCTAGATCACTAGATTGTGATCATATAAAATGCATAATGTAATCTTCACAATTATTAATAAATATATAGAGAAAGAATTTAAAGACACTAGAAGATATGTATATACCACACAGAAGGAAGTAAAGGGTGAAAAAAAAGATAAAATATATAAAAAAAACAAATAGCAAAGAGACATACTTTAGATTCAAAGACATAAATAAGTTGAAAGCAAACTGAGAAGGAGATATGCCATGTAAACAGGAATCATAAGACAGTCAGACCGGAATCAGCAGGGGTATAGAAGAGCTGAAGAGTACTATCAAAAAACTGACCTAAAATCTATAGATCATTTCTCCCAGCACAATATACATTCTTTTCAAGTGCACATGGAACATTCTCCTTACTACACCGTATGGTAAGCCATTATAAAAGTCTTAATGATTTTTAAAGATCTGAAATCATATAAAGTATGTGCTCTGACCAAAATGGATTTAAATTAAATTCAACAAAAAGAAATTTAGGAAATCAATGAATATTTGACAATTAGAAACATGTTTCTAAATAACCCGAAGATCAAAGAAGAAATCACAGAGAAAATTAAATACAGTGTGAACTAAACAAAAACAAAAAATAAAATACAATTCTGGGATACTACTAATATAGTGCTTAGAGGGGCACCTGGGTGGCTCAATCAGTTAAGCATCCAAATCCTGATTCCGGCTCAGATCATGATATCAGGATTGTGAGATTGAGCCCTACGCTGAGCTCCATGCTAAATTCTCTCTGTATGCCCCACCCCCCAAAATAAATAAAAAATAAACATATAAATAAATAAATAAATAAATAAATAAATAATAAAATAGTGTTAGAGGAATTTTATAGATGCAGTTTCCATCTTTAGAAAGTAGAAAAAGAGCAAATTAACATAAAGCAAGCAGAAGGCAAGAAATAATAAAGAGTAGAACTCTACAAAAATAGAGAATAGAAAAATAAGAAAAATCAATGAAATCTGATTCTTTAAAAAGACCAATAAAATTGATAGACCTGTAGCTAGACTGGCCAAGATATTATGAAAATCAGGAATTAATGTGGAAATAACACTACTGATCTTATAGAAATTCAAAGTACTGTAAAAACATCCAATCAAAAACTTAATGCCAACAAATCAGATACTTAGAGAAAATGTACACATTCCTAAAAAGACACGAAATATCAAAAATGACTCAAGAAGAATCAGAAATATCTGAATAGACCTATAATTATTAAAAATTTGAATTAGTAATTAAAAATCTTCCCACAAAGAAAAAGTCAGCCCTAGATGGCTTCACTGGTGAATTCTATCATTTAGAGAAGAACAAAACCAAGCCTTCCCAAACTCTTCCCAAAAATAAGAGAGAGGAGAATCAAATCACTGCAAGAAAAGAAAATAACAGACCATATTCATCATGTATACAGACACAAAAATTCTCAACAATATATTAGCAAACTTATCCAGCAACATATATAAAGAATTATACACCTTAAGTGAAATTTATCCCAGGTATGCAAGGTTGGTTTAATAATTAAACATCAATTATTGTAATATACCATATTAATAGAACAAATGACAAAAAAATACATGACCATCCCAGTGGCTGTGCACCAACCCCCCCAAAAAGTTGACTAAATCCAGCGACTGCTCATTATAAAAATTCTCAATCAACAAGGAATAGAAGGAAACTTTCTCAACACTTAAAAAGGCATCTAGAAAAAAAAGAAAAAAACAACCCCATACCTAATATTATACTTAATAGCAAAAGATTGAATACTTTCTCTTAAGATCAAGAATAAGTTGAGGATATCTGTGCTCCTGATTTCTATTTAACTCCATTTAGCCAGTGCAATGAGTTAATATAAGTAAAAGTCATTCACAGAGGAAAGTAAGAAGTAAAATAGCCTTTATCTGCAGGTTCTTTGATCATATGTATAGAAAATCAGAAGGAGTTGATAAAAACTGCAAAACTAATGACTTAAGTTCAGGAAGATTGCTGAATACAAGATCAATATACAAAAATCAATTATATTTCTATATACCAGCAATAAATAACCTGAAAATGATTTCATCCACAGTGGCATCAAAAATAAAATATTAAGGAATAACTTTGACAAAGGAAGTGCAAGACGTGTATACTGAAAACTATCAAATACTGCTGAGAGAAGTTAGAGAACAAATAAATAAAAAGACATTCCATGTTCACAGATTGGGAGAGTCAATGTATTAAAATGGAAATTCTCCTCAAATTTATCTACACATTACACACAATTCCTATAAAAATGACAGCAGGCTTTTTTTTTTTGTAGGAATTCACAAGCTGATTATACAATTTATATGGTAATGCAAAGGACACAGAATAACAAAAACAAGTTTGAAAAAAGAACAAAGTGGGAGGACTTAGACTTTTTTTATTTCAAGGCACAATATAAAGTTGCAGTGATCTAGACATGTGTTGGCAGTGGTATAAAGTTAGACACAGATCATCACAACACAATTGAGAATCTAGCAATCAACCTGTATATTTATAGTCAATTGATTTTTGACAAACGTGCCAAGGCAATTCAAAGGAGAAAGCAGAGTCTCTTCAACAAACAGTGCTGATACAATTAGATTTCCATGTGCTATAAGATGAATTTAGACCCTCACATCAAAAGAAAAAAATGTTCACAACTGATTACAGACCTAAATGTAAAAACTAAAGTCACAAAATGTTTAGAAGAAAACAGGAATAAAACCTTTCTGATCTTAAAGCATGATACATAATAGAAAAAAAGTGATAAAAGGAACTTTATCAAAATTAAAAACTTTTATTCCTCAAAAAATACCATGAGGAATATGAAAATATAAGTCACATACTGGGGACAAAACCATTTATAAGTCATATTTAAGATAAAGGATTTCTGTCTAGAATATATAAAGAAGTCATAAAACTTAATAAAACAAATAGTCCAATTAAAAATTCACTAGAGATCTGCACATACATTTCACCAAAGAAGATAAAGCTAACTATATCTACATATAAAGATGCTCAAAAACATTAATCATTAAAGAAATGCAAATTAAAACCTTACTGAGATGCTACTTGATACCCACAATGATGGTCATATTCTAAAAGACAGACAATAAAAAACTGTTGTCTAAAATGTAGACAAACTGGAACATGCATACACTGCTTATAGGTATATAAAATAGTATAGCCACTTTGGAAAACAGTTTAGCAATTTTGTTAGTGGTTAAACACAAATTTATAATGAAACCCAGTAATCCATTCCTAGATATCAAACCAAAGAGATGAAAACATATGTCCACTCAAAGACTTGAATGTGAATGTTACAGCAGAATTATTTGTGATAGCCAAAAAGCGAAAAAAAAAGTCCAGTTTTATCAGCAGGTGAAAGTATAAACCAAACGTCTATGCATTCAATAGAATATTATATGGCAATAAAAAGTAACAAACAACTGATGCATGCTAATATCTGTATGGAGTAACCTCAAAAACATTACACGAAATGAAAGAAGCCAAATCCAGAAAACTATATATTGTATAATTCCAATGATATAAAATGTCCAAAAACCCCAAATCCATTAGGATAGAAAATAGATGATTAGTTGCCTGGACCTGGAGTTAGGAAGAGAGACTGACTGTAAATGGGCATGAAGGATTTTTTTTTTTTTTTTAGGATTTTATTTATTTATTTGACAGAGAGAGACACAGCGAGAGAGGGAACACAAGCAGGGGGAGTGGGAGAGGGAGAAGCAGGCTTCTCGCGGAGCAGGGAGCCCGATGTGGGGCTCGATCCCAGGACCCTGGGATCATGACCTGAGCCAAAAGCAGACGCTTAACGACTGAGCCACCCAGGCACCCCATGGGCATGAGGGATCTCTTGAGGATGATCGAAATGTTTCTAAAATCGGATGGAGATGATGATTGCACAGTTCTACAAATCTGCTTAAAAAAATCACTGAATAATATGCTTACAATAGGTGAATTGTAAAATATGTAAATGACATCTCAATGAAGCTTTTACAAATTATTGAAGAAGAGAAACTTGAATGATCTTTAATCAGATGATTATTGGAAGAGTCATCTGTTATATAGAACCCATTTTTTTCAGGTAAGTATTCCGACTATTTTCCTCACTACTAAATATCAAATTCATGTTGAAAATGTAACCCTTTTGGTCACATCTGGCCACATTCTCCTTTGAGTTACCTGTTAACCATGTTTCCGCCTCAGAGCCTTTGCATCTGCAGCTCCCTCTGTCTGGCATGCAATTCCAGAATTCATACGACATCTTCATGGCTCATTCCTTCACTTCATTAAGTACTCTGAATTATCACCTCTTTGAAGAGGACTTCTCTAAGGTAGGCCTTCTATACTCCCTTATCTTCTTTAGTTTACATGTTTTTTTCCTTATTATGTTTCTTTAAAAGCCATTGTTAAATAACAGACGTGCCCTGGAATAGTATCTGGCACATATTAGGATCTCAACAAATATTCGTGGCATGAATAAATCATGTCACAGAGACAACCATCACCATGAACAATAGAACTTGAAGCTATCTTTTAGAGAAGTTTTATAAAATACAGAGAGGATAATTAAACAGAAGCAAAAAAAATGTACATCTTTCACTAGCTATAACATAAATTATCAAAGCTTGGAAAGATTTACTATATATTCACTTCCGGAAATTTTCCAATGGAACAAAAAAGAGAGGGGAAAAAAAATCTCCTAACGGGTGCTTGAACACTATATTTGCATCTGGAATAGTTTTGCATTGATATCCATTCTGGATTCATTCCTTTGGCTAAGTTTATTACTGGTTGATTTAAACGGGCTATTGATGCACAGGCCTTTGTAGTAATCATCAAGAAAAGAATTATTATCCTGACCCAGTCAGTGAATAGGAAAGCTTTTGTCAGAGCATCCCATGGTCACTCTTATGGACATAAAGAGAATCCCCATCTTTTCATCAGGATGGTAGTACAGAAAGAATATTAAAATAGGAGATCATCTTGAAAAAGAAGGTAAGAGAACTCTTTTCACATTATCTTGTTAATGATTTAATGATTAAGCTCAAGACGTTAAGAGAACAAAAAACTGGAGAAAATTAGTGGCAGAATGCTTTTCCTGTTGCTGTCCTTACTTGTGCAGTCAATTCCATTATTATGCATTCCTGGTTTCTCACTGTCTCCTCTATTACTGCTTTTTAAGGGAGATGCAGTAATGTGTGTGTGTGTGTTTGCATGTGCATGCGTGAGTGCGTGCATGCCTCTGTGTGTGTTTGTGTGTGTGTGTGTGTGGTTAGGGGGTTTAGTGGGAGAAACTGAACATAGTTACCCAGCTCCTTCCTCTTCTTTCTCTTGGCAGGTGGATGCATGCAGGGATCACAAGTTCTGCTTGGTTCTGTCCCTGTGGAAGGAGGCCTGTCCCCTGTCCACTCCTTCTACGATTGGGTGAGCAAATCTGCCTAATTCTGGCACTCAGTGTTAATTCCCTGCCCACATTCTCTGGTATCACCTTTATCAGTAATAATCATAATCTCTAAAAACCCTCATCTATCTTACTCCTTTGCATAATGGCCAGTTTACAAAAAAATTAGGCAGGGAAGATCTTTTTATTAGTCCTCATCAAACAACCCTAAATATGTCTTAATTGACCAGTGCTAATATCTTAACTGATAAAGCAGAGGCAGTGAGAATTAGGGAGTAGGCAGTTAAGAATTAAGGAATCCCTAAAGTCTTAGTACTTAATACCCATTTTTTTTGAATTATTTTATAATGTGTGTGTTGTCTTAGTTACTAAATGGTCTTGCAAAGTCTTTCTAATTAAGTTTAAGGAATTGCCTAAGGGGAAAAAAAGGATATCTTCTGTGATATAAACTTCTTAGATATTTTTAAGTATAGCTGCCACTCAGTAAGCTGAGAATGATGACTACAGAGACCAGAAAATATCTGAAATAAGAAACTAAGATTGTTCTTTTTCCAGTCTACTAATTTAGGGACAGTTTGATCCAAACCATTTGAGATGACAGGAGTGAAAAATGGATGAAAAATTGATGAAGCTACTTTTACCAAAACATTTTTAAGGATTTTCGGTGCACATTTTCTAGAATATTATGCCAAATAAACAACTATTCTAATATAAAGGACCCATAGTATCAATTATTATCACTGTCAATCAGAGAATGAAAGCATTCTACAATGGGTCCTGACAGAACTATTATGATTGTTTCTGCAATGTTTGAAATATGTAAATGAAGACACTTCAAGAAGATTTTGACACAACAGGTTTAACAGATAGAGCCTAATTATGTCAGTCAGTGGAATTCAATTACCAGGAAGAACGGATGGACATCCTAGATGCAAAACTTGGTTTATATCTGCACATATATTTTTAAGATCTAGTTCCAAACAGAAAAGAAATCTAAGCTCTCAATTCCCTGAGATTCTATTTCTAAGGGATTATGATCCTCCATTTTACTATTAACCAGAAAACTAAGTACTCAAGATATTAGAAAAATATACCATTTTCAAGAGGATAATTTAAATATTTAAATTTTGAATTTCTTGTGGGTAAATTTCTATGTTATTAAATAAATTCCTCCCTAAAAGTCATATGTGGCTAATACTTAAAAGGGAGGATGGTAGCTAGTCTCCAAAGATGGCCCCCAATGAATGTTGCTTTCTGGTATTCATACCCATTGTGAACTCACCTGCCCTTAATCTGGGTTGGCTCTGTGATCTACTTTTTGGCCAACAGAATGAAGCAGAAGTGATAGTGCATGACTTTCAAGGCTAGATCATAATAAATCGTGCAGTCTTCTCCTGGGTCTCCTGAAATGCTCACTCTGGAGGAAGCTTGAAACTTCCATTATCTTATGAAAGCCAAAAAGAAAATGGAAGCTTAAAGACAGCATATGACCATTAATAAATTTTTTTATGTTTAAATTTTTATAAGCCAGAGAAATCAAGTCACATTTTATCTAAGAATGTTTTAAAATATTTGTTTGGTCAAAATGGTATTGTATCCCACCCATTCCTAATACCTCCCCCCAAATATTTCACAAGAAATAAGACACAAGTTTTCTAAATTAAGACACAAGTTTTCAAGAGATAAAGAAGGAACAAAAAGGAAAGTAAAAATTTCTCTCTGGAATTATTTTGTGGGTCTCATGTTCTTCCAAAGAAATTACCTTCCAATCTCTAGCATGGTCCTCACCATCTACTATTTCATTTTTCTTTCTTTTTTTTTAAGATTTATTTATTTGAGAGAGAGAAAGAAGCGGGACAGAGGGAGAGAAAGATAATCTTAAGCAGGCTCCATGTTCAATGAGGAGCCAGACTCAGGGCTTTGACCTCATTACCTCAAGATCGTGACCAGAGCCGAAATCAAGAGTCATACGCCTAACCAACAAAGCCACCCAGATGCCCCCATCTAGTATTTCTTTACCTCAATCATCCAATATCTAGTCTAAGATTAAGACTATTTCTTTACCTCAATCAATCATCCAAATCTAGTCTAAGAAATAGGACTATTTTCCATACATTTCCTCATAATAAAACCACTTCTCAATCAAAACAACAAAATTTATCAAAACTACTATATGCCAGGAACTATTCTACTTCTCATTACTTGATACATTTGCTAAAGTTTTCAGTCAAGATAAATCTACCACTTTTTGACTTCCCTCCCTACTAGGATGTAGTTCCACAGGAGCAGTGATCTTTGTCAGTTTTGTTTACTGATATACATCCCAATATGTATCCTTGAAACCATGCCTGGCACATACAGGTACTCAATAAATATGTGTCAAGAAAAGTAATGATTATGTGTGTATGTTTGGGGAGACACACAAAAATGAAATAATCAGCGGTGATACACTGCACTGCATCCTGAGAGGAATGATTCCAATAAGAAAAAAATGTTATTAATAAGGGCAGAAATAGGAGGTAGCAGTGCCTTTGACTAAATAGGACATACAAGAGATTAAGCCAAAGGACTAACAATCAGCTCCAGAACAAGGGAAAAAGAGAGCTTCTGTCTTAAATAAAAATTGCCATTGCTACCAGTTACTGTGCATTTCTTAGAGAATCTTTCTTTAGCAATGAGAATAATGTTCAAAAATATTAATAGCATTTTGATGCCGAAGATGCCAGTAGATGGACTTCCAAATGACATATAACGGCTACCCACTTTTTTTCTTGTTTTAACAAGTAAATATTAGATATATCAGAGGGAAATCATAACAATGATATAGCAATCAAGGGAAATATTCTATTTAGACAGTTATTTATAATATGGTAGGGTTACTTATACATAAGTAGAACTGGTTGTTTGCAGAACGTCTACAGAAATCACTCAAAATTTAAAAATAGAAAACAATATTCCTTATAGTGTATATGTGTACACACACCTGCATGTTCCTGCACACACACACACACACACACACACACACACACACACACTCAGATTCACCTCACCTAAATATAAAACCACCACCATAGTGACTCATATCAATGACATGATCTTGGTCTCCTACTTTCTAAGGATTGGAAAATATGTTTTATTTTTACTGACTTTATAAATGAACACTTTGTGACTAAATTTCCTTGTTTTTATCCTTTCCATCTATTCTCGCTTTCTTTTTTTATTTCTCCAAAAAAAGAAGATTCCATCTTTTTTCGTTAACAACTTTTATTTTGTGGAGTAGGAGGGAATATTGACAGCTCTGGCCCATTTTTAGAGTTGTTCCTTTGTGGTAACAACTCCTTTGTTGCTCATTCTACTTGCTGTGCCTGCAACCTTATTCATGCCTGAGTTGACTGAAGATAAAATCACCTTAACACTGGAGGCACAGGTTAACGGTAAGTGTTCTAAAGTAACAATTAAGGATAAATAAACTGCAATAGGTGATGAGTTTCATTCTGGATAAGCATGCATCAGCCCACCCATTATCTTGGTCAACTTTTAAAATTATACTTAAATTGGGAGTTTCTTTTTTTTTTTTTAAAGAATGGTATTAACATGGACCACTCCCCTGCAATTTGACTAAAAAAAACATGTTTTCTCCTATTAATTGAAGTTATAAGTGTGGCAAAAAAATATATACTGAAATGATCTGGTGTCAGAATCACATTCAGTTGAAAATTCTTCCTACGGCTTACTTACTTTTTCTTCATTAGATAGAAGTTCCTTTCTTTATTAGACACACTTCC
Source organism: Eumetopias jubatus (assembly GCF_037043125.1). Taxonomy (NCBI): domain Eukaryota; kingdom Metazoa; phylum Chordata; class Mammalia; order Carnivora; family Otariidae; genus Eumetopias; species Eumetopias jubatus. The sequence continues at coordinate 60,135,089 of NW_028274814.1, forward strand.
CTTCTCCTAACTTCCCAATATTTAATGAGCAGTTACATACTAATAATTGTTTAAAAACTTATAAAAATTTCTCCAGATTGTAGACTCTAGCAAGAAAAACAGAAAAGATAAATTTCTACAAACTTAATTTGCAAATGGGCCATTTAGGGAACCAGTTCATACTTATTTTTATTTTACTTGAAGCAATTTTTTCCCATAGTGACATAGGCAACTAGAAAGACATATGTTCCCCTGCAAGACAGAATGAAGAAAAGGCTTGTTCATGAGAGCAGTTCCAAGCTACCATCACAAAGTAGCTTTCCTTAGACATGTTTTTCCACACTGAGAAGAGACCAGAAGAAATTCAGGACAAGGCAATTTCACACAGCAAGGAAGTCACTCTTATACTGCCCACAATTTTCTCCGTAACTAGAAAGAAGAAAAATGTAAACAATTGATGAAATGGTGGATTTGAAATTTTTGGGAAAACCACCACATGAAAGGGAGAATTTAAAATTGAATGAAAACATGTGTAATCAATCCTCGAATCCTTTTGAATCAACCTTAAAACTCCATGATCACAAAACTGCAGCCTCACAAATCTAGGCTTTGTGCGTGTCCATTTATGACTTAATAAATAGTACCACACATTGTTAGTTCTCATCTGAGAAACCTCCAAGGAAATCAGAATTGCTTTAGGATGAGAAATCAGCAGGTGGCACTCTTTCCTCTGCATCCATTTCGAACAACTTTTTCAGGGCAGAATATTAGAAGTTACTTCCTAAGGGGGGGGAACCTAAGGTCTTGAATGAGCAGTAATAAGTCAGTACTGAGGACAAGAGACACTTATGCATTAGAGAACTACCAAATGCTTCTTCAATCCATCAAGCTGATGTACCCTTCTTCACTGTCTATTAACCCCAGGCATGTTGGGAAGTAGCTCTTCCCATCTCATCTAAGTGATAACTGCATTCCCATACTAGATTAACACATTCTGTGGTTAAAGAATCCTGTCTTATCCAACATGAACAAAAATATGTTTCTGCACATACTAAACAGTTTTCTCATTTTCATTTCTCTACCTTCTCCGCATATAATCAATCAAAGCCTTTTATAAAGAGATTAGGTTCCCATATGTGACTCTAGTAAGCAGAGACCACGAATTGGATGGACTGACTGCAGACAGAGGAGGAAGGAGACACTGGCATCCTTCGAGTGAGTGCTCATGAGAGCTCAAGTACTTTCTGTAAAGAGAGCTATTTTGAGCAGTGTTGTCTTATTTGCTACAACTACTTTTCTATGTAACTATGGAACATACTAAAGTTTTTCATTTAAAAAAAAGAGAAAAAGGTATTGAGAGCTTAATCCCAAATAGCTTAATCTTTTTAATGAAAGCCATTAATTTTCAGATAAAAAGAGACTACTTCGTGTGTCTGTTTAAAAGTGGGTTTCTAAAACTCATCTGCCCACGTAGCCTCTGCCCTTACCAAGAGTGACCTTGGTTTCACAAACTTCAGAAGATGCCCCAGCTTTAATAACAATGTGGTATTAGGTGATTTGGCCTTAGACAGTAAAAGGTTACTGGGAGAAGACTCTTGTTGAGGGACTGTCATAGGAAACGGATTTGTATCTTGTCTTATTTAAAGTATTCATGGGTAAATTGGAAAGCTTATCTGGTTTCCTACAAAGGCTCAATAAACAGAGTACCATTTGGAAGGCTTATGTTTGGGATATGAAGCAAGATCTTGTTTTTGTTTTTATCCATAAAATCTAATAAATGTGAGAATGAATTAGAATTGCAGTTTAATTTATTTTTCATAGTTTTCTAAGACTGCTTATCAATCTATTTCATACCTTTTTTTTTTAGATTTTATTTATTTGACAGAGACACAGCGAGAGAGGGAACACAAGCAGGGGAGGAGTGGGAGAGGGAGAAGCAGGCTTCCCGCTGAGCAGGGAGCCCAATGTGCGGCTCGATTCCAGGACCCTGGGATCATGACCTGAGCCGAAGGCAGACGCTTAACGACTGAGCCACCCAGGCGCCCCTATTTCATACTTTTCTAAGACTGCTTACATGTCCTATGAGACAGATTGTTTGGAGCTGCCCAAATACTATAGTTGGATTAAGAAAGAAGACAGGTGCTCTAGAGGGCTAGGTGAGTGATAAGCACAGAACCAATTTGGGTAGGTATCTTTTTCCCATTTGCAAATAAGACAAGAAAGATGGGTAATACCCTTTGAAGAGAAGTGCCTCTTCACGTATACAACATACTGAGAACAATTACTAACTTTTAGTTGTTAGGAAAAGATTTATGTTCCTTTTATAAAGAATGTACTGGGGAAAGAGGACCAATGAGGAGACATTCACAGGTGTGAAGCATGGATTCCACAGGGCATTTTAAAGTAAGCTAGTCGCTCTGATCTAATCAATGCATTTTATGACTGGAAATCTCAGATAAGCCAACATTTCTCTCTTGGCTCCTCCTTTAACTGAATGTCATCACACATAACCTTCCTGGATGACTACTCATTATGCATGATGGCATACCAACCAGTGAGAACATGATGCCGAAAGCATTATGCTCATCAGAGACTGTGGGTTTAGCCAATTCTTCCGAAGAAGCCCTGAGATTTCTGAGCCTTTTAGCATGACTCTTTCAGCTTCTGTGCCATACTCAGTCCTTTCCCTGGTGACTATTTAAGAGGCAACAAACAGCCTGGCAACACCCTCACTGAGCAAAGTAAATGGCCACCCTATTCTGGTAAAATAAATGGCCACCCTATTCTAAAGACTTAAAAGTTTGATGTACAACAAAAGCAACTGGAAGTAAGTAGCTAATAAGCCGCAATTTTGGGTTGATTCAAGAGGTTTGTTTTATTCATTGGAAAGTAAAACCATATCTTAAACATTATGTGTCACCACAATAAAATGGTAGATTATGGGAGAGCCACTTGGAATAAAAGCAGAGAAGTCAAAGTTAACTTGTCTAGACAAAAACTGGAGCAATAAGTGGCTTCTTAGAGTCACTGATTATTTAGTATGAAATTAAAAATGAACACTTAAATCCACAAGTTGGGGGCCTTGTTCCTTATTATGGACTTCGGGGTGTTGAGAAGCACAGTATATTATTTTATTAAGTGCTTTTTGGGAGAGGGGGATTTAGAGGTAAAACTGCTGGCTTTGTAGGCGAGGTCATGACCTTTGACAACTTTGGAGCTTATCTCTTTCATCTTCTCACTCCCCTGAGACCTCTAACTTGCAGAGGAATCAAGCCTGTAAGCCTGGGCTAGACAGAATCCAGCATTGTTGTGGAGCTAGGCTCTCTCTCTCCCTCTCTTTTTCTCTCTCGTTCTCTCTCTCTTTCTCTCTCTCTCTCTCTCTTTTTTTCCCCTCTAAACAAAACAGATCTGAACTGAGCCAAGGAAACAAAAATGTATTGTTCCTCGCAGATGGAAGCGAGTGTCGCCTAGGTAACCAGATTAATCTCCTTTTTCTCTCCCTTCCTCTCTTGTAGTGCGGTAATCGGTGGGCTCTTTTCACAAAAAAGCCAGCCTCAAAGCTGGGGCTCTAACTAGGTTCCTAATTAGCTGCAATTTACAATGAAGACAACATGATGAGATAATAGAAATTTGCAAAATAATGACATACCTCAGCAAAATATTCCTCCTCCTAAGAACCATTTTTATACAAAAACAATAAAGAGGGCCCTTCTAAAGCAAAGCTGGAAAATGGTGGTGTATTATGTGACACAGAACATTATTGTTCGCCTCTTGTTCCCCCAATCAACAGCTTATTGTTTGGCATCTTAAATAAAAATGACTCAAATACAGGCCACATAATGATCTCCATTGCGCTAATACACTGTATATACTGAGTAGTCAAAAATGTACGGGAGCCAATGCCGGTGGGGCTGATAAAGTAGCAGGGCCCAGGAAGGTAATTTACAATACAATGCAATAAGCATTATTACTGTTCTTAATCACACATATCTTTCTGATTCCTGTCAGGATGCACTCTGACATCAAAAAAGGGCACCCAAAAGGAGGACAGCTAGTTAATGAAATATGATGGATCACATTTGTTTTCATGTGGTGGTTAGCTCAAACGAAGCAGCCTCCAGACTGTTAGCCAACAGTATTCTCTTGTGTGACATCAAAGACTACCATTCAATGAGGGCAGAAAAAAAAAAAAATCACAGTAAGACAGCACAGAGGGAGGAGTTCTAGGAACTGAAAGAAACATTAATAGTAATCTCTACCTTATGCCCAAAAGAACAGAGCATGAGCAAAAAAAGGCCAAGGCCAACCAGTCACTGATTTGACAATGAGGATCATCAGCACCTATGCCGATTTATGGAGAATGGAACAGCCAACATGCAGTGGGCGAGATTTGACATTTTGCTTCACAGGAGCAATTTGTCACTCGTGACAGGAGGTGCATACCCTCATGCCTCGTCTGAATCAAGATTACAGCATCCTATGAAACATGGAATCCAAATAATAAAATAGAATTCAATGCCATGTTTTGCATCAACAAGAATCATTCATAAATGGCAACAGATTGTCTAACCAATCAGGGAAAAAAACAACCATACACAAAAAGTAAGTCCACATTTGCTTATGGACTAGTAATTGTGAAGAGTACAGCTGCACATACTTGAAAACTAATGGCCCCTGGACTTCCCCATAAATAACTATTGACTAAAAACCAACTGGCCAGGGACAGAAAAAGCATTAACCCCTTGGTCATTTGGCCCTCCGCAACAAGGCAACTAGTCCCCTCACAAAGTAATTAAAAGGTAACAAGTAGGACAGATTAGAGAAGGTGCCAAATGGGCTCTAATGACTTTGGAGGAAAAATTGTCGTATTTGATAATAACATTTGCAGAAATGCAAAAAAAGGAAGACCATCTGGGTGTATCACAACCCCAAAGAGTTTGGCATCCACGTTTTGGAAATGTGGCAATAATATCATGACTTGCATAGGGCTATCAACCTTTCCAAAGATTAAAATATTTTTTTCTTTTCCTTTTTTTTTTTTTTTTTTGAATCTCAGCCAAGAGAGAAAGAGAGCAAAAGGCTGTGACACAGCACTGAAAGCCAAGGATTGGTGGTCATAAATATCTGCATTTTTGCTTCTACATTTTCCATGGATTTGGCATTTACTGTAAAATGAGATCTACTCACAAAACAAGGTTTACTATTGAGTTTCATGCAATCCTTACAAGAAATGTTTTCATCCATATAATTCATTCAATGACTCAATATAGTCATTTTGATGGAAATAACAAAGAGGAATGTGTTATACTATTAAATGACAGTACAAGATATAGGACAAAAATGCTTGGCTTCAAGTCATTATCTAACTTTCTATAGCCTCTGTTTCCATCTCTTTAAACTGTCAATGATTGTGTTCATCTTTAAGACTGTTTGAGGAATTAATAATAATCAATGCACCAAGGCATATCAACTCTGCTTTATTCCTGCACACCCCTACCCCAGAACTTCCCATGCTGAATGAATCTCCTTTTCTGAAGATCATCCACCCTGGGGCAGTGGATCACCTCTGGAGAAAGTTAGGCAACAGCACAGATTCTTGCTACTACCCACCCACAACTTTCTCACCTCCTTTCACTTTCCTAAGCAATTTTCCCAAACCTTCACCCCTCTCTTTAAAACACCACTCAATCACTTTCAGATGACTTCATTTCCCATAAGTGTGCTCCACTTGCCCCATCTACACACATGTCACTTTCTTAACCCACTAAATCAAATTCTCTGCAGGGTCAGAGGACAAAGCATCTCCTCCTCTGTTTGAAGTTCACGGCCCACTAACGGTTGGGTTCCACTCTGCTCACATCACCTCAGGACTTTGCTATATCCATTTCCCCACTCCTTTGTCTATCTTCTATTGACCTGTTCTTCTTAACCTATAAACATGCTCAAAGCATTCTCATCCTACCAAATCCTTCTTTCACATCCCATTTCCCTTTAACCACCACCTTACCACCTTTTTCATAGATTCTTCTTTTCAGCCCAAACTCACTGGTAACTTTCCCAGTCTGTTATTCTAAAAGTAAAAATTAGATTTTAAAATGCAGATGATGAAACATTTTCCCTTAGGTTTGTTGCTGTTTTTATCATTTGCTTAGAAATGTTGCCCTATATTTTTGATTCATCTATCACTAAAGAGCTGAAAATATTCTAGAAGGAAAAACACAATATTCAACACATTTGATTTATCAGTCTCAAAGTCCTAAACATGATTAAACTATCAGAAACATAGAAAGTCAGAGTTGGAAGGAATCTTTAGTATATTCTTCCTAATTTTGCCTACGTAGGAAATGAGCCTAAGCACTTAAGGTCATACAGCAAGTTAAGAGCAGAGCTGTAACCTGACTTAAGGTTCCCTGACTCCCAGTTCAGTGCTGTTTCCTCTACAAATTGAATTTTGTTCTCTAAAATATTTCTCTTCGCATATAATCTTATTCAAATGTTAGGAAGCCCAATGTAACATTGAGTACAACCATAAGAGGAGGCCAATTTGAAATACAATACTGCATTTAAATTAAAATGCTTTCCAGCCTTTAATCCTATGAAAATTATATGGACATCTCTACCCAATGGAAGCTTACCACTTTTCATAGACAAAGACAAAACAGAGATTAGAGAAATAAGTGTCCAAATCTGGGATTTGAAATGGCATATTTAAATACAGAATTATAGTTTCAAAGATGAAAGGAACCATATAGATTGTCTGACCCAACTTCCTGTTGTTTGTCTGTTTATTCTAAAACCTGAGTCTCAAGAAGAAAAAGGTCACACACCAAATGAGTCTGTGTTTATTCCACTCTGCACCTTTGTCCAAGCTGGAACTCTATGTTAATAAAGAGTCAATCTCTTCTAGGTTGGTCAGACACTAGGAGGGAGGAATAAGTTACCTGTGGAGTCGTACAAAGATCCTAACAAGTTCGTTGCAACAGTGGTTAATTCAATGTTCCCAGTGTCTCAGAGCTGATTTTCCACTATAAAGAATCATTTTCTTCCAGGGAGAGGCATAGTAATTCAGTAAATTGGAATTCAGTTTTATTTAACATCATCTGATCTATATCTGTATGTTATATTTCCCTTCTAAAATACAAAAACAGTTGAAGGAATGGAGACAATTCATAACTTTTACCAAAGGGAAAAAAGTTATTACTAACTTCCCACATGATCATCCTGGGTTCCACACAGTGAGGCACAGCCTGTTCGGTGAAACTGAACTATAATTAGGTCCTTCTAGAAATTAAATCCCTTTGACAAAGTAGAATACAGAACGATGTGGTACTGAATTCTAGAATAACATAGGTCACATTAGAGTAACTTTCCAATCTATTTACTCTTATAAAGTTTTGACTAAGTAATGTTGAATAATGTTAAAGTCTCAAAGGAGCCAAACCCTACACAATATTTAGGTAATGAAGGATCAAAGTTCCTTGACGTGGGGGGCCCCCACCATTAACCAACCTCCCATTCCTTGTGAAGATATGTGATGCAGTTTAAATCAATCACTAAAATTTTGACTTGGGTAATCCCTTTGGTCATTACACCTGAGGGTACTTACAAAAATGTAGATTTCTCTCCACCCTATCCCAAAGTCAAGACAAGCAACACACATAAAAAGAGCTCTCCCAGCCCGGAATTAACAATGTTCAGTCAGTGCTCTTTACTTAAAGGAAGAAAACAATTAAGTGAAACCTTGAAGTAATCTCATTCTGCCTGTTTAGCCTCTTCATCCCTCAATGTGTGGTTAGCAAGTGTGGCAATCAGGGCTAAGGCCTGCTATCATTCGGCTTTAATTAAAAAAGACACAAGCAGTGGAGCTGTGAATTAGAAATGTAGCTACGCACTACCCCTGATTAATTCGAGGCTCATGTTGGATTAATAACTCCAAACAAAGAACAAAAGGAAATTGTTATGCGAATTGCAGCCCTCCCAGGCCAGACAAAGGTCAAATCACAGGATTTCAATTTCATCCGGAGTCGCTTAATCAAATCCCTCGGAAGGAAGACCATATGTAGTTCTGAAAGCTACCCATTGTAGTCCTCTTGTCGCTGGACCTGAGGGACGGCACAGTCATCCTCTCAAACTATTCTCTGTCGCTTCTCTTCTTTCCCCTTTAATATGACAAAAACTTCATTATTACCAGTGATTAAAGAAGACGAGGTCTGCCCTGCAGAAAACATCTCAACAACTGCTGGCTTATGGAGGAAGCTGGACACTTGGCACCGAGCCTACAAGCCTGCTCCCTTTCCTGAGAAAGGTCTTCACCAGCAGCAACAGAGTTATAACCACCAGAGGGGTGACATCATTGGCACAGCATTGGGAGGGTGGCGGTAATACGATACATTTATCAAGAGATGATAAGGAAAGGAGATAACTTCTGCCTATTAAATAAAAGGCAAGAGAATGAAAGGGATAGTCCATGAGATGTCAGAGGGTAGCCGCAGACAGAGCACTCTCCTATGGCTAGCTCAGGAGCTCTGCAGGAGATGAGGACATAGGTCTACGTGCCTCAGGAGACCTGGGACCCACAGCCAGGCACCCCCACCCAGCCCTTCCCCAGCAGCTCTAGAGTTCATCCACATTTGGGGTTTCCTTCTCTTAGAGACTGCACGAAGGACTGAGGTAGGCTGAAAATAATAGACCCTCATTAGCAAGACGGATTTAAGTGGTTTGAAGATGTGATGACTACACAGCAGCATTAACAATTTGCACCCTGTCAACACCAAAGGGCTACTAATGGTAACCTCTCAGGACCATTACAACATTGTCCTTTGCAATCAAGGCCCAGGGCTCCTCAAATGAAATTCTAGCAAATTAGGTAGTTTTTCTAAATGACAGAAGTATGATCTTTGGGGGATTTTAATAAGAATCCCCAGGTAGCACTTTGGCCCAAGAGAATCAGCACCAATATCTTATGGCAATGATGGCAAATGCAATTCTTATGTGGGTGACTCACTGGAATGCTTAATAAAGTGCCCTAGACATGACAGGTGCTCTGTAATTCTGGACTCTTGGGATTTGTATCACTCAATCTGATTTGGCAAGATTTTCAGCCTCTATTCATCAACAGAATGCAATAATAGTTGGCACCTTCCTGTATTCTAGATTTAGTCATTTGAGAAATTCATTTATTCCCCTGAACTCCCATAGTCTTTTGTTAGGGCTTCTTTTATTGAACATAGCACGTTCTCATGTATCCTGTATCATTCGTTTTCATCCATCCCTTTGTCCATTGAGCAAATATTTTTTGAGGGCTTAGTATATGTCAGGCATTGTGTTAGGCAGTGGGGATAAAAAGATGACTAAAAGCAGATAATATCCTTGTCCTCATGGTTTTTACAATTTAGTCAATGAGCGATCATAATCAAAAAATGCATAAATAAATGCAAGTTAAAACATGATATGCATCAAAGAGGAGAGATACATGATAACATGAAGTTCTCACCTATTAAGGGAGGCTGTGGGAGCTTTCCCTGAAGAACTGACACTTCTTTCTCAAGTGTGAACTTGGTTGTAAAGAGTGAAGACAGAGGCAGAGTCTCTATTGTCTGAAACAGTGTGACAAGGGGATTGGTCTGAAAGGGGCATGGGCCTAGAACTCAGGTGACAAGGCAGAGGGCAGTGAGCTGATTCTGGAGAGGCAGGTGGACCCTGGACCATAAAAAGCAGCGTCATAGGCCAAGTTAAGGTTTCTGGTGTCATCCTAAAAACATTAGGAAACCTCTGAAATTCTTTAAGAGGAAGTGATCAAGATTCAATCAGAGTTGTGTAGCCATTGTAATTTGCCTACCATTCTACAAGATCTCTAGCCATTCACTGTTGTCCCTTCCCAGTACCTAGCACAAAACCTGGCATAGTAGAGTGGCATCTCCCTCTAAAGGATTGGCAGGGCTCATTCTGTTGATATCATTGCTCCATAGGTGCCCCATACCTAAGTTGTGGGCCTTGTTGAGTCTGTGTTTGCTTGTTTGTTGTTTGTTTGGGGAACTCGCCTGTCTGTGTAGCCCAGAAAGGATGGTCTTCTCAGAAAGATGAGAACCATGTATTGATGAAAGGTAATTTCAACTAAATTAAATTCAAAAGCATTTTTTAGCTTCTAATTTTTTAAAATTTTAATTCCAATATAGTTGGCATACAGTGTTATATTAGTTTCAGGTATATAATACAGTGATTCAACAATTCTATGCAATACTCAGTGCACATCATGGTAAGTGTACTCTTAATTTCCTTTACCTATTTCACCCATCCCCCCATCCACCTCCCCTCTGGTAACCATTAATTTTCTATAATTAGGGTCTGTTTTTTTGGTTTGTCTCTTTTTTCCTTTGTTCATTTGTTCTGTTTCTTAAACTCCACATATGAGTGAAATCATGTTATTTGTTTTTCTTGGATTTATTTCACTTAGTATTATACTCTCTAGATCCAACCATGGTGTTGCAAATGGCAAATTTCATTTTCTATGGCTGAGTAATATTCCATTACACACACACACACACGCACCACATACCCCCATATACATATATATACCCCACATCTTTTTTATCCATTCATCTGTCAGTGGACACTTGGGCTGCTTCCATAATTTGGCTATTGTGGACATTGCTGCTATAAACATTGGGGTGCATGTACCTTTTTGAATTCATGTTTTCAAAAGCATTTTAATATGCTGTTTGTTTAATACCATTGAATGATGAATGGCTTTTCTCTTAGCTGCACCACTGGAAGATAGCAGTGCCCTCAACAAAACTTCTGACCATGAGTAAAGAAATGACATGCATTCCTCCTTAAAATTTATTGCTATTGTTTGGGTTGGGTGACTTCTCAAGGGAAAATTATGATTTCTGACTTCTAAGATATTCAAAGGTGTAATGTCATCGCTTTTTGCAAATTAACCCCCATGTCTGAAACCTAAAGTTTTATATCTCAATTTAATGGGTATCAAAAAAGTTGTAAATGTATCCAGGAGTTATAATTCCCAAGGAACCCTCATGCAAGCTATGTTCCTTATGTGACATGCAACTATCACATAATAAGCACATTCAGGAAGCATATTCAGATGTCTGTTACACATGATAGAACAGCTGCATCAAGAGCTTTTTAAGGATTATTCAAGTTTCTCTTAAAGCCACTTCATTTCCTTTCCGAAAAGCACTATTACTTGATCTGCATAGTTAAGACAAACCTCAGAAATTGGATGAATGTTAAATTTTTCATATTAGTCTGAAACTCAGAGAAGCTGTCCAAATCCCAGATATAAAATGTACCATTATCTTGTAGACATTTTAAGTCTATGGTGTCTGATTTGGAGAAATAAATTTTATCTCACTACAGAACATGTTGACTGTTTCAGATAGTTTGTAAACATAACTGCAAATTATACTCACCGAAATAAAGCATCCAAGTTAATTGCTAAATCTGATTTTTCCTTTTACTGAATTTTGACACTGCCATACACAGTGCTAAATTTGGGGTCATTTTAAATATTTATCCTTAGAGTGGACATGAAAGAATCATACAAATAACTCCCATTAGTTGAGCAAGTAAATGTGTCATTTATTCATCTATACATTCATTGATTGATTTTTCTAACTGAGTCTTTATAAGGGCCATGAGGTGCATGTATCCATTAGTTAACTCCTTCAATATTTACTGAGTGGTTGCCAAGTGTCAAGTACTGGGAATACAGCATCAACTAAAGCTGGCATAATCCCGGCCCTCAGGGTACTTTCATTATCTTTTTCACATGTAAGGAACATATGACTTAATGGTAGACCTGTGCTTCTGAAATTCAGAGCACTGAATTTTACCACTCTGGTGTGCTTTTCTTAAAATATTGTGATCTTAGTAAGCATTTAGTCATAGTCCCTCATGTGAGAAGCTAATCTAGACTAAGATAAATACTTTGTGAAGATTCTTTAATTTTAATAGTTTATTGGAATACAAAGAGATGCATTATTGCCTCAGTATTTTGGAATATAATGGAAATGGAGTACAATGGGTTAGAAGAATTAATTATGCTTCTTGAGATGGCAAACTTCTATCTTATACACTGTAAATAAAGGTCTAATATGTTTTAACTAGAAAATAATTTCTTTTGATATCTTATAACGTATGTGTCTACTCACCCAATCAAAATATCAAGTGATTTTATATCAATACAATGAAATCAAATAGTCTGTTATTTCCATCTACATTCCACTGTATCACATTAACTGAAACTAAACCAAATTTTACAGCAATACAAATCAATTTAGATTTAACCTCCTAAATAACTGCTTTAGGACAGTTATAAAAGTAAGTAGCAGAGCTTAAAAATAACCATCAAAATTCAGAAAATAATGGAAACTCATAGGCATTTGATCAAGATGAATATTTTGCTTCAAAACAAGTTGAGTGGCCTAAATTGGTCTACATTTTAGACATTTCTCAATATGTGTAATAATTTTCAAGCATTAATTCCAAATTGTCATACTCACAGATGCTGCCAAGGTAACAAGTGGAAGGGGTTGATAAAGTGTTAGGGTTGGACAGAATACATAAAAAAGAACTACAACCCTTAATAACCATAACATACCTAATCTGTAACTCTGAGTATTCAGGATTTTATTTGACCTAATTATGGAAAGATTATAAAACCTGAGTTTAAGCACTTAGATTTTCACTGAGCAAAGTAGAGTAAGATTGGTAATCCACACTAAATTTATCCCATAGGAAATTCCAGAAATGGTTTCTCTTAACATGATAATCTCCATGCATATAAAAACTGTGATTATTAAAAAAGGAGATAAAGTATAACCTGCGTTCTATAATTAAACATTTATCAAAATCCTTCCATTTACTAAAATTTAAATGTTCGGTTACCTAAAAGAATTCTTTATTAAAATCATTCCTTTTACTAAATTTTAAATGTACAGTTACTTTAAAAATTTCTTTAATAATTATGTAAAGACATCTGTGGAAAATACTTTTAAAACATTAACTATCCTCTTTTTAGGGTACAAAATGGAAAAGAGAAAGAAAGGGAAAAAAATGAAAAGTAACAAAACAGAAAGCTCCTGAATAGGGGGGATCTGAGCAAAGTTGGAGAGGACGGGCATTCATATTTAAAAGATAACACTAGAGTGAGAAATGGAAAGATAGGAACGTACAGATTGTGATCCAAAGAGCATGGCAGCAAGGAATTCGAGACCAGGGTAATCCCAGTGTGTGTCTAAAGGAAAGAAACATTTTTCTAAACTCATACAAAAGGTCTGAAGGTTACATAAACAAGGAAAAGAATCTAGTCGAGAGAGAAAGAATTGAAAGTAACCAGTTCAACTCTAGTTCTCTTGCCTAAACATCTCCATTTCTACTTTTTAACATAATAAATTTGCTAGCAGTTTTCCCAAGGAAAATATTATGTTAGATGTAAAGAACAGTGACTCTCTGTCTGTTCTTTCAATAGTCATAGAAGGATGAGTACTTCTTAGTATGGAGAGATTCTCTGCCCCTATCTAGTGGTATCTAATGCATATTACAGGGAAGAGTAAAATATTCCTGTCAAATCCTCAAGTCAGCTGAAAGCTAGTAAACAAATATGCAATGATAAAACTTACGAAGTTATTCATAAAGTAAAATACCACACATTAAAAAAAAAATCAATGACTGCAATAAGGGAATAAAAGTATTCCAGGGAACAAATAACAATACTCATTTGTGGCCACCCGATTTTCTTCTCAAATGAATCAGAAAAGTGTGCTGGCACTCACTAATGTAAAGAATATGAAGATTACCAAAAAACAGAATAATAAACACAGGAACTCTATATCCTTAACAGTCAGCTCCTGAAGACCAGATTTACTTTGTAATCCACATTTCTATAATAGATTGGATTACTGTAGCTAAATAAAATCTTAGAATCTGAACATACCCAGCATGGCTTAAACTCTTTTTGAATGGCCAGATTCAACATAGCTATGCTCTTAAGTAGTTGGAAGAAAGCAAGATATCTCATGATATTTAGGGTAAACAACAGTAAAAAAGTAAGCAAAGAAAAACTAAATTTGGCATTGGCAGTTTGGCTCTTTTGCTTCCTAAAGGAAATGATTTTGACAGGGTAGCCATGGGAGTAAAGATTTCAGTGATACTCACTTACTTCCTGGACTGCAAAAGACAGCATAATCTTGACATGTAAAGAGCTTCTCCACTCTGCATTACACTCTGAGTATAAAAGATTTCTTATCTCAAAAGAGAGAAATCTATGGCATAATGTATAGAGAAGTTGAATCACTATGTTGTACACCTGAAACGAATGCAACATTGTGGGTCAACTATATTAAAATTTAAGAGAAAAAATTTAAAGAGAGAGAGAAATCTGAGAAAAAAAATTTTTTAAATCATTGATTGTAATTAGTGGCTGGAAAAATCCCATTAGTACATGGATAAGGCTGATATAGAGGAGCTGTTAACCTGGCTATGGATGTAAAATTGTGTGCAAAGATTTCTTTAAAGTTCTCCACTGCACATCTGCAACAGAGTTAATGTAATCTCCCCCACTCAGGAGAAGAGGAAGCCACCGAGGGAATACTGTATCACCATCACAAATTCACACCAGACTCCAAGGACTTTGCAGCGATTGTGAATATAAGACCCCAGGCCACAGCAGCAGTGAAGCATTTAAGAAAGATTTATACATAGATAAACTTTTTAAAAAGTTAATTTGAAAGCCAAGCGAACACACAAAACTTCATATCATATTGGTAGAGTTACAGTGTCATTGCTTAACAAGAATTCTTCATAGCAAAACATGTCAAGATTTCCTCTGATTCACTACTCAGTTCATTTGAATCTACTAAAATCTTCATTCACATTGATAAAACTAGCAGACACTGATTCACATATCCCTTCCCTTGCTTAACTCCATGACACATCTATCACTACTAAATATTCCTATTTCCTTAAAACACCTTCTCCCTTGGCTTCTGAGATTCCAGCCTACTCCAGCAGACTCTTAAAACTCAAAATTCCCCATGATCGACACTAGGCATTTTTCTTTATTTGTTTTGTGTGTTATTTACTCCTACGACTCAAGCACCATCTATATAAAAAGAAGCACTCAAATCTGCTCTCAACTTCAGACTACCATATTCTGCTGCTTTCCACATCTTCATGCGGATATCTGGCAGTTACCTAAAATTCAGCATGTTTAAAATTAAATTCATTATCTCCTCCTGCTCTTCCTCAATGTTTTTGAAATGGCACGATTATTCCCTGAAACTCCAAAGTTTAAAAATTGAGCATAATCCCCACCATCCAGTAAATGATTAGGTCCCATTAGTCCATCCTCTTAAATATCTCTCAGCTTCGACATCATTCACTGTCACATCACTCTACTTCAGGCAGAGACATAGCAAGGTAAGATGTGGATCAGGAGATGGTCAGTCTTCCCAGCATGATTTACAAAAGCAGTGTCCTTTCTGTTAAATAGTTATTCAAATTGTTATTTGAAGGTAATACCACATAGCATTTTTTAAGACCAGAATGAAAAGTCGTAGGGAGGGCAGTGTGAATGTCAGTCTGGGACATGTACACAGGCCCTCCTAAGGAAGCCCCTCACTCACATGCCCACTCTTCCACCAATCAAAATCACCTTCCTGCCCTCAAGTCCCCCAATATTAGAAATTGGCTCTGCCTTTAGCTTTAGGTTACCATGATCTCTCCCTGGACCACTAAAGCAGGCTACTCATATTATCTCCCTACTTCTAATCTTGTTCCCCCCAATACATCCTTCACCTTACATCTAAACACATTTCTAAATAATGCAAATTCAATCACATCATGCTTTTCCATTGCCACCACAATTCTAAGAAAAGTCCAACATTTTTAACAAGCTTCCAGGGCCCTTCCCAAATCTAGTTCCTGTTCACTACATGCTCACTATTCTCTCTGCTATCCCAAATTTCTCGCCTGACAGTTCCCTGATTTCATCATGCTTTCACTTCTGGGCCTTAAAAACTGCCATTCCGTGGCTTGCAGGTTTTGGGGGGTAGGATGGATTTCTCTGGCTGCCTAGATTACGACCTTTTCCTCTTCTGCACCTTATGCAGTCAAAACTTTTGTAGCGATCAACACTTTCACACTAACCACTTTCACACTAAGGGTACTTTTTAAGTGACTACATTCTGTTCTAGTCTGTAAGATCCCTGGGGGCAGATCAGAACTGTCCTATTCAGTGCAAAACTCCTCGCACTTAGGACAGTGCCTGTCACACAGCAGGGACTTTATTAAAGATTGTTAGATAAATGGAGTTGGCAGTTTCTTTATAATTTGGATTAATAGGAGCCCCGGATAAGAGTTTTAATGTGGTAATATATTAAACAGCTGAAACGGAAGTTCATTTAAAGTTAAACTAGAATTTGTACAGTAGGAAAATATATGCTGATTGTCCTGCAGCAATATGTGGCATCTTCTTCTAACCTCTTGAATTTATATGCTGCTATGCCAGTATGGTACACAGACTAATTTAAAAATCAAATAACAGACTCTAAGAAGTTGTAACAATCCCTGGATTAGTATAGGATGATAACTAAGGGATCTGCTATATTAAATCATGACAATAAAAGTAAAATCCCTCCATCTTTTCCTGGATTACATTCAGAGCTCAAATCAGAGAGCACTAAATGAATAATAATGAATGTATGCCTCTGTGAATGACTGAAGATTGAATCACATTTTAACTAGACTGTATTTATAAGTCCCTTTGGATGACATAATTACAATTCAAACCATACACTAATTAGCAGCAAACATCTATTTAATATTATTTAGTGGGCTTAAAATATATTTTTTATGCATTTCTGAAAACAAGTAAGAGAAAGGACACTTTACCTAAACACAAGAATGTTAAGGATCCAAGTCAACAAATGAGTTGATGCTAGCTAGAAGCAAAACCAATCGTATTTCAAAAATAAATAGTCGTATTTTATTTTTCTGAGAAATAATAATGACTAAATATACTCATCTATAGGAGACACAGCAAAAAAATTTAAAATATAGTTTTTCTCATAAAATAACATTTTTTAAAGATTTTATTTATTTGAGAGAGAGAGAGAGAGAGAACACAAGGAGAGAGGAGGGGCAGAGGGCGAGGGAAAAGCAGACCCCCAGCTGAGCAGAGAGCCCCACTCGGGGCTCGATCCCAGGATCCTCGGATCATGACCTGAGCTGAAGGCAGCCGCTTAACCAACTGAGCCACCCAGGCATCCCTAATAACATTTTTAATAGCAAATTTACATTGTTTTCTATTCTCTATATTGCTTAGCAACTGTTCACAATTACCTTAAAATTGAGATAATTCTTCATCCATTTTATACCACAGTTAAATGTACCTTAATGGAATATTTACCAAGAGCCAAAACTTTCTCAACGTTTTTATTTTTAGATAGAATTCCATTTTGCCCCAGCTTTGCATGCCCAGTGAATACTCCTTTCATTGGGCTGAGCTCCTAATTGCATTTATCTTTTTTAAAAAATGTTGACCACTGTCTTCTAATATTAGTTTCCTTTAAGTTCCTATGCTTTTTAAAGTTCCTGTCTTATGAAGAAATTAGGAAGAAAGCCCTAGAAAATTCAGAATATAGTAGTTTGGAGATAAAATTATTATTTTTTTACAAAGGAGGACAATCAACTTTTAATATTACATTTTTGGATAGCACTAGTTAATTAAAAAATTGTGAAATATTGATAGCTCCAATTTATCATATCAATGAAGCACTTCATATGTGCTAGACTTGGTTCCAACTGCTTTATATATATACTAATACATTAATTCTCATAAACCCATGTTTGGGTTTATATTCACCCTTGTTTTACTGATGGCGTGAAGTCACACGCTGGGTTACAGGGTGAGGAAAAGAAGAAGTTTGGGTTTTTGGGCGCCTGGGTGGCTCAGATGGTTAAGCATCTGCCTTCGGCTCAGGTCATGGTCCCAGGGTCCTGGGATTGAGCCCTGCATCAGGTTCCCTGCTTGGCGGGAAGCCTGCTTCTCCCTCTCCCACTCCCCCTGCTTGTGTTCCCTTTCTCGCTGTCTCTCTCTGTCAAATAAATAAAATCTTTAAAAAAAAAAAAAAAGAAGTTTGGGTTTGAACTGAGTTGGTCTGGTTCTAGAGTCCATCCATGCTCTATGTGGCTGTGTTGTGCCAACTCCAACTCTGTGAAACACAAATAGCAGTGATTTTTGCATAGTTCACTAATAAAAATAGTCTTTTCAGGTTCTGATGTTCTTATGTATTCTAGTTTCTAACTTACAAATTACTAGTCTTTGTAAAAGTCATTTATAAAATAATACTTTAGCACTTTGAATATATTGGCCCATAGAAATATTATATAATGGCCCATTTTTTCACATCTTGAAGGATGAGAATTGCTGGCACAAAGCACTAAAAAAAATTTAAAAACTCAGAGCAACTCAGGATGGCTGGAGATTATGATGTGGGGAGAGCAGTAAGGGCTTGAAGCAGGTGACACATTATAAAGAACTATGAGGCCGCTGTGACTTCCCGATTTTATCCATAGGTAATGATACCAAAAATGATTTCCAGCATTGGCATGATAGAGTCAAATCCATGTTTCAGAAGGATCATAACTGAGGAACTATTGAATGTAAAGTGGAGACAAGCAAGTTATCGGCAATGATGTTATTGTTAGTAAACAATGATGAGGTCCAAGTTAACGTATTTAGAATGAAGAAGGGGAGGGACTGCACAAAATCAACATACAAATAGTAGATCGATTTGATTCAGCAAATGATAACACTGGGGCTGTGGGTGAAATAAGAAATTACAGGGGAAATTGCAGTAACAGCTAATATTACATAAACATCAATGTCCTGACATTGTTTTGATTTTCTAAAAGAATGATAATATAAGCCATAGCAAGAAAAAATAAAAGATATACCATTATAAACATTAGTTTTTGTCACACACTATTCTGACTTGACTTTAATCATCATTTAAATCTGCATTTTTAAATACCATCTAAAAACATTTAGTTCCTGAAAATACCAATACTTTTTGTAATTTTACCAATAATAAAAATCAGCCAGCATTGATGTAAGCAGTAATATATTGTCCCAGGAAGGCTTTGATACAATACATTAAAAATTCAAGATTGACTTTTTTTCTTGTTCAGTTATAAAAACCACAATCATAGGTGATATTTTCATAGCAAATTTTATATGAAGAATTAGTTCAGTGTGGTAGTATTTCCTACTGTTTAACTGTAGCAGCTACCAACAAACAACATTTAAAAATTAACCTATTCATTAATTCATTTATTCATTCAAGCGGACCATGCCGGGGGAGTGCTGGGTGTGAAAAGCTGCACTAAGCTCTTTGGGAAGTCAACATGAGAGAGAAGACATGGTTGCTTTCTGAAAGAAACTTAAAACCTTACTAAAGAAACTACATATAGGTGAATCTCTAACAGTAGCAGCTAAATATGTCAATGAAAAACATTTCATTTTCAGTGAAATTTCCTTCAGGCTACATTCTCTTCTACCACTTAGGACTAAATATAGCAGGTCATATATTTCATACTTTGTAACATTTGAACTTTGTGGGTATTTTCTTTTGGAGGGGCATATATTGGAAGGCTCTAAAATGGTATTTTCAAACTGGAAGCTGGATTTGGGGTGGGGGGAATGGTCCTAAATTACATTAAAATTTGTATGTAAGCACATTTGTGAGAAAAAGATCCATAGGTTTCATCAAAATTTCAACTGATTTCATGACCCCCAATAGGTTAAAAGCCACTGGGTCTTTTATCTAAATAGGAAATTAATCTAAACCACGTTTTTCCAAAACCAGTTGTCTATTTTGTTATAATTTCTTCCAAATGTCTATAATTCTACTGCAGGATTAGGAATGGAAGTGAAAAAAAATCACCCAAAAAGGCACTGTCCTAAAATTGCTAGTAAAATAGCTAGCCAGTCTTGAAATTTTTATTTGTAGAATTCAAGATTTTTATAAATCACTTACTCAAGGTTTTTGATGTCTAACTTAAAAGAAATTACTTTGAAACTCTAGGATCATGGCAAAGTGAAATTAAAAAAAAATAAATAAATCGGGCGCCTGGGTGGCTCAGTCGGTTAATTGTCTGCCTTCAGCTCAGGTCATGATCCCAGGGTCCTGGGACTGGGCCCCGCATCGGGCTCCCTGCTCAGCCGGGGGCCTGGTTTCTCCCTCTCCCTCTGCCGTTCCCTCTGCTTGTGCTCTCTCTGTCAAATAAATAAATAAATCTTTTTAAAAAATAAATAAATAAATCCAGGCGCTAAATAAGTAAATAATAATTAAAGTTTCTTTGCTTTTTAGGAGAATCCAAATGATATTTTTAAATGTCACAATTTTCTGCAGCATCAAAAATTTCCCTTTTGAAACCAGAGGTTTCATCAAGAATAGTTCTCACTGGCCTTCCAAAATAATCTGTGCCAATACATAAGGTTATACAGTTAAATGAGAAGATGATAAAAAACATTTTCAGAAACAATAGAAATTCTGTAACTTCATTACTCTATTGTGGAACACAGTGAGTAAAAATGACTCCAGATTTCCAGGAGCTTACCTGTATGTGGTGCAAATAAAGTACTTCATCTCAAGGGTCTATAATCAGTACTCTTTATTGCTAAAAGTATCCCAGTTGTACACAAGAAGATGTAATGCCACCTCACGCTACGCCTGACTCGGATCAGGATTAGGGACGGATGAAAACCTTGGCCTCTTGTTTTCAATGATGGTTAGATGGAATTTGTAATCTGAAGACAACAGTTCTACAAGTCATTTACATATTTTAGAAATCGAGTCTCCATTCAAGACCCCCAATTTAAGACTCTCAATCTCAGCCATTAGAAAACATAACTGTTTTGATAATCCAGTTAATTTTCATTGACTCTGATGGAGAAAGTGAAACATGTCCAACACAAGGATAGTCACAAAAATGTTGACATTTTCAAGGAAACAAAGAGTTCCATTCAGCTTCCAAAGAATGAGTGAATAAGAGGGCATTTCATCTTCCCCAACTCCCCTTTTTTTTTTCTCCTTTCTCTAACACAATACACTTGGAAACAAAAGGCAGATTATTAAGTTTTCAAATGAAGCTACTTGTTCCTGTCCCCTCTCTAGATGCCTTACCCCTCCTCTCCCTCGCCCTTCAGCACATCTGGTAACCATGTGTGGTAGTGCTAATGAAGACTTTCCTGAGCGAGTTACAATTAGTTCCGACTGCCATGCAGCTTTCCTGGGCAGTACCAAAGCCAAAGACAGGAATGGGGGTGCGGGAGAACCAGTAACTCTGTCACTTCACAACACCCAATTCTCCCCTACCCCTGGGACTCTCATCAGCATCCCTCTGGAGGAATTTTTGCAAAAAGGTGTAAGCATATACTTTAAGAGTTCCCTCCCTCCTTTTCTCCAGAGCAGCATTTTACCCAACTTGATTGAATGCGACAGGCAGGCAACAGGACTTCTATGATCCTCTGAACAATAGAGAATTGTTAAATAGATGCCATTTCCCCTTTTCGCCCATGTATTTTACTTATCTAACAATTTTGTCTCCTTTAATAGAATAAATTTGTGCGTTTTACTGTTTGATGGATTAGAAGGAACTGCGGAAGCAAATGTACTGTATACAATTAGGCTGTCTTGAAAACGCACACTTTTGTTTACTCTAGGCCTCTTCCCCCCCTTCTCAATCAAGCTACTAATAGAGCTGTTTTAAGTTTCAACAAGGGCCATATTAACTGCGGGTCTCCACATGAAACAGAATGCTAAACCCCAGCGTCTCCTGACGATGTAAGCTCAAAGTATCCGAATTCCTGTTTTATATTTCTGTCTCAAATCACCATTATTTCTTTTCAATGCTTTTTTTTTCCTGTACCTAGCAAATTATGAGTCCTCAATACACACTATATGATGGCGGTAATAGCCATTGTGAGAAGATTCTAAGTGACTCTTGGGGTGGAAAACTTAATATCATTATTTTGGCAACTTGTACCCACATCTTATCCTAATGCCATCTACTTTTTAATTTCACGAACTCTGGTCTTAGTACATGCACTAGCTCAGTAAATGTTACCAAAGATATCAACCACACTTTACATTTCAGCCTACCCTACACTCATATACACACAGTCGGAATGTGAAGCCCGTAACTATTCGCAGTGACAAACATTTACAAAGAAAAATTCAAAATCAGAAATAAAAACTGGCTTTCCTAATGGATTATTTGAAGCCATTACAATGTATAAGTCAAACAAAGTAGCATCCCTAAAACAAAGAAACGCAGCGATACGGAAACAGCATAAAGGAAAGGTAGGGGGATATTTTTTTTTCTTCTTTTATCAAAGCCAAACAAAATAGTATCACATCCAGGAACAGTGACCATAAATAAAATTCAATAAACATCTTAGATTTGAAAAGAATAAATCACAGTCCTTCAACTCATCTGGCCCTTACATTAAATAATTTCTTTTTTTTTCTTTTCTCCTTCTTTTTATTATTATGTTATGTTAATCACCATATATTACATCATTAGTTTTTGATGTAGTGTTCCATGATTCATTGTTTGCGTATAACACCCAGTGCTCCATGCAGAACGTGCCCTCCTTAATACCCATCACCAGGCTAACCCATACCCCCACCCCCCTCCCCTCTAGAACCCTCAGTTTGTTTATCAGGGTCCACAGTCTCTCATGGTTCGTCTCCCTGTCCGATTCCCCCCCTTCATTCTTCCCTTCCTGCTATCTTCTTTTTTTTTTTTTTTAACATATAATGTATTATTTGTTTCAGTGGTACAGATCTGTGATTCAACAGTCTTGCACAATTCACAGCACTCACCATAGCACATACCCTCCCCAATGTCTATCACCCAGCCACCCCATCCCTCCAACCCCCCCCCCACTCCAGCAACCCTCAGTTTGTTTCCTGAGATTAAGAATTCCTTGTATCAGTGAGGTCATATGATACATGTCTTTCTCTGATTGACTTATTTCTTAATAAAAGAAAGAAAATCATCTCGCCCACTACCTATAATTGAAAATACTTTAACTTTACGCAACTGAAATTTCTACGATTCGCCCTCCTGGTTTCCCCTCATGTATTACAAAATGTGAATGGTTTAATTGGACAGTGCCAAACCCTCAGACTGGAGAAGGTTTTGCTCTGACCTGGCCAGTTGTTTGCTTCTATCTCTAGGTGGTTATCCTTCTGAATCGATCTCTGTCTTTCAGAAATGATCAAACTAAAACAAAAGCAAAACTCTCTGCAGATAGTTTGTAAGGTATTTATATATATATATATATACCAGGAGAACGCTAGCAAAAAGAAAAATCACATACACATGCGCGCCCGTGCGCACATACAGAGAAATTGTTTAAACTGTAGTGATGAAAATATTGAGATTCATCTACATTTCAAAATGCCAATAGAATTCTAAAACACAGAATAAGTTAGTTAGCAACACCAATTCTGTATTATAGAATGACGTGGTTTTCACCATTAATTTTTTTCTTTATTTTTATGAATAGGAAGTTGATTTTACTAGCAATAACGACAGTTAATGACAACCCAGTGAGTCACTGCCTCCTGCGCCTTAAGGAGGCGTAGGTTCATGTATAAATGATAATTAATGCCATTAAACATTCCACCACTACACTTACTTAACAGCTTTTGGCATTCAAACTCTTAAATGCTTCTACTGTACCTTACCAAATAATTAAATACCGTGAAGGTACACAGGGTTAATCTGCAAAGGTAACTGACGGGGATTGCTCTGGGATGGGTCTTGAGAACTGCATCGGTCTATAATTGTTAGGTTCACCAGTCACCTTTAAACGTGGGCATTATGTTTTTATCTAGCTGCATAATATGCTGCCTACGAATTCAATACACAGTAAGCTGGGCTCCTGTTTTCGTTAACAACACTCAGTCCTTGGGTTGCTAATGTTGGCTTGGCCTGATGTTGCTGTGGTAAGTCAGACTTCTAGATGTGATTCAAATGCATTTTTATAAATTGTACCTTCAGTGATTTATATCGTGATCATGGGCCTTCTCTCAATATTTCAGGAAGGTGTTTGGAGGAAAAAATCAAGTAATATCAGATACCAACCTGAAAAGTTATTTAATATTGGTAAACATGTAAAAGGATCTGATTTCCAGATAATAAAGGATTATTTTATTGTATGTACAGATGTTTAAGTTAACACACACATTCCATTCTTATCTTTCTTAAATTCAGCAGAATAACTGTAAGTCTTCACAAGGCATGTTTTCAATGTAAAAGCAATAAAAAAGTCACCCTCTTGTGAATTACTATTTACAGTATTTCACAAGAATGGCGTTCACACCCTCCAAATGAACAAGGTTGTCTCTTTAAATTGAAGGACACTGCCTGCACTCTTCAGCAGTTAGCATTAGCAATGGGGGAGGAGAAGGGAGAAAATAACCATTTTTCTATCATTTGAACTCTCTTTGACCCTTGCAAGCTATTCAAGTATGCACTTAAGACAATTCAAATAAATAACATATACACACATATAAAGAGCAGATATATAGATAGCAAAAGAGTGAATCCTGATAAAGTAGATAGGTTGATACCTAGAAATTAACCATCTTGAAACCTGTTTCTTGGCATTGTCTTTGATAGCACAAGAGGAATTCCCATATATAGAAGATAATAACATTTCATTACTTTAATCAATAATTATGTGAATCGGGGTATAAACTCACTGTGTATCAACTATAGCTAGAAGAGCTGAGTTCAGAAAAGGAAAGAGGCACCTTGTTCCCATATTGACTGAAAAATTTTTGTTCCATAATCATAGTTCTACTGGGGGAGTGTCAAAGAGGCTGGCAAATATAAAATGCAGTGAGAAGTATATGATGAAATATATCATTTAAGTGATATTTAGCTTAAAAAGTTCAAAATATTCTAGTCAAACTTATTTCTATTCCAAAAGTTAAATATAACATTTTTTGAAAAAAAAAGTTACATCCCATAAATTGCACTTGTACATATCTGTGTTTGCAAGAATTATTTCTTCATTTTTACTAAAATATTTCCTCAAAATAGACACTAATTGGTGTCTGTTTAGCAATTTCCAACACTCCTTCTCTACTTTAGTGGCACTATGTGCTATAGGTTTCAACATACACTTAATGATACTTACTGCTGGGTCTACTGCATTTTTTAACACAAAATACTAATAAAAGTAGTAATCTCAACTTGGCAGGTAAAGGCACAAGGAATCATGCATGATGCTCCTAAAGATTTTTAGGATGCTTTCTAAAATCACTCACTCCCTCTTCCCCAAAAAGAGATAAAGAAGGAGCAAAAGGTAAAAATGGAAATTTGAAACATGACAGAACTGCCATGTATATTTCTTAATGTTTAGAGAGCTTCAATTATACAGTTTCTAAAAGCAAAAACAAAACCCTACCAAAATTAACAGAGGAAGATAGAGATAAATGAGTCACCAAATAAACCTTTCTTTCAGCCAGAAACCATGTGGATGTGGAGGTTTCTTCAGAGCAAAACATGTGCCTTGAGTTCCCCAGAATCTCTCCCATTGCAGGGAGGAGGAATTCAGTGGTCCTGAATATTCATCACATCCATACTTTCCTGTTACCTTGTGGAACAGTGACAATACCAACTCTAGAAACCCAGGGTCAAGAGGGAACCTTTCTGTTATGATTCCCAGTGACCCAAAGAGCAGGATTTCACCACAATCTTGTGACATGTGACTGGGTTTGGGAAGTTCCAGTGTCAGTTCCAAAAAACCCTAAGGAGGGTTCCCTTTGTGAAACAAATTAATTGCACAACCAAATATTGCCACATTCTTGAGGCCTATTGACATAATGGAAACTTCAACCCCCACTTTGGTTTGTATTTTTCCAAAAGATAAAAAGCGACCCAGGTAGAGCCCCATATAATTCAAGTAAAGGAAGATAAAAAAGACAAGAGATTTTTTTTTCACTATCTGTAGTGGGAAATTACATATTTTAGATTTGAAGTCCAACAGAGAATAATTCAACTTTGTACTATTCACTCTTGAGTGGTAAGTGAGAGAGGATGAATGGAAATCAGTTTGTCTGCTACTTCTGAGTCTTCTAAGCCATAATACTTTCATCAATATTTACAGTGCCTCAGCCCTGTTTACAGATGTGTAATCACATTGGGCTCAACCAAGCTGCAGAGCTCCCTACGATCTTCATGTGGACATCTCAATTAAAAATTACAAATCATTATTCTCACCATTTTCACTGCTTTTTAAATCTAGTTTATTTATTATAATTTCTTCTGATTCCTAGCATCAAAATGAGAAAAACTTACCTGTATTTATTCCATAGGCTATCCGATCCTAGTTTTATTGGGAAAGAGACTTCAGGAGCTCTTCCTCTTTCCCATATCCATAGCAGGATAAAATATAATTTCTAATGGTAAATATTAAAGTCAAAAAAATATGAGCAATCATGGAAACTCTGAGTTTTCCCAACACATATGAGTCACTTATATCCCCAGAAGTAATGAAGTCTCCCGAAAAAAAAAATAGAGATTCAAAAAGAGATGATGATTTGATGGTTTTTCCTGTGTTTAAGTCAGATTGAGTATGACTAAATAATTTCTCAATTGCTAGACTAAAACAAGCCAAAGCAAATAGCTTTTAAAAACTTTAAAGTATATTGTGTAGTGGTGACTGTTCAAGGTCTCACTAAAGTCAACACTGGAGAGATACACAGATGAGTTGGATGCAAAGGGCTATTCTTAATGCATTGATTATAGAAACAAACAAAAAGCCCTCTGCAACATTGTTGCAACCAGAAAAGTAAATTTAAAATAAGATATTCTCATTTGTACATTAACAAATCTGATATGGCTCACATTTAATAATAAAAGGGAAAACATATATACTTAAGATAGTTAAAGCCCAAATGGCTGCAAAAATGGTAAAATATTTCTCCAGGTATAATGATTGTAGAATAATCTCAGCATTTTCAGATCAATAAAAATGTTAGCCAAATGCCACAATATATACATATTAATTTCCCCTACTCATTTGAAATCTTTCATATTTTTTTCTAAGGGCATAAAAACAAGGAAGATAATATATTAAACATAGTAAATTAAAAATATCACCAAGGAAAAGCCATTCATTTAGTCAAGAAAGTTTTATCAATTGCCTATTGTGTCTAATTGGAAATGGCTCAGTCCTGTAGGAAGCTAAACTACACAAATACAACAGAAACGAACACTTGTTTTCTAAACTTGCTGATATTAATCTTATGGAAACTAGGTATGCATCCCCAACTTTTTTTAATTAAAAAAATAATTCATGCCAATGTGATCGGACAGGCTAATCTATTGCTTTGCCTTAGTTCAATTATGTTAGCATTATTTTCCCAGGAGGATGGGACATGATTTCTGTATCATATATGTATAAAACCTAACTGTGTGATGAATATATGGTGTACGCTTAACACATAATAATGGATATATTCTGAAATAAATTCAAAAGACCAGCCAGTAGGAAAAAATTCATTCTAGATATCATTTCTTCAGCAGTTAGACAAGTGAACAGAAATTAGAGTTGAAAATATCCATGGTCCTAACTTCCTCACTGTGTGACCTTAGACAAATTGCTTAACATCCCTCAGTCTTCACTTTCTAAATCGTAAAACGTTTTGTGATAAAATTTCATTAAGTAAAAAGATTACAGGTTTACCACACATAAATTCCTACCTTTCTGCACGTGGCAGAAAGGAAGTAATTGTAGTAATACTTTTGTTATGTTACTTATTGTTATATTGTTGTTATATTGACACTATGTACCCTGATTGTTCATAATCTACATGAATTTCCTCTGATAATTGAGAAACATAATTGTTTTCAAAATTTTTCTACAGATATTAAATATTTGCCTGACCTATATTTCTGGAATGCTTATTAAAATTATTTTAACTCTCTGGAATACCTTGTGATGGGGGAGGGGAAACTATAAAGAACCCCAAGCATTTAATACATTAAGTATAATTCTAAATTAAAGCATATTTCCTCCTTGTCCATAATCAAAACATACTAATAGTTCTTAAACTAGAATATCTGGACATCTAGGAAAACTAATCTATCTACAAAGGGACCAGAGACACCTGAGCTGAAGGATCCCAAAGATCAGTTTTTTGATGGTGCTGGGGGAATAGTAGAGCGCCTTCCCCTATCCTCTGAATGCTATAAAAGAGTTTTGCATATCACAGGACTCACTGAATACTTGTTAACCGAGTGAAACGTATCTTAGGTATGTGTACACTTTCAGTGCCTCCGTCCTAAACATTAAAAACATTTGTCGAGATGAAAATACTGAAATTTCAAGCTACAGAATACTGTTTACTAGTGATATCATGTGCAAGAAAAGTGACAAATTCTTGGATTCAGAAGGCAAAGAGAGGAATCAGTTTGAGCTTAAGAAATACTGTCAGTTATAAGAAGAATTTAATGAGGACATTAAAGTAGTTGGAGTTCCTTTGATTAAAGACTGCATACATATAGTACCATAACTACATATGTTAAAGTCCTTAAATCATTCATGTGATCTATTTGTCAAAATTGAGCTCCTCTTGTGAATTATAACGGCAAGAAAAACACAAAACAAGAAACTTTCCAAACTGTTCCCATGACAGGAGCCTACTGGTGAATAAAATATTGAAAGGGATATTTATAAAACTAGAAAAATTAAAACACAAGTGAAACAAAAAATTGCTGCCAATGCTCAGGAAACATCCAGATACCTTAGTGAAAGTTAGAAAAGACCATTAGATAACAGTTTCTGTACCTGGCTATAAAGAAATAGTAAGTAACTTCTAAAAAAATATATCACTTCTAAATCTCAGAACATTCTTGTGATATATGACAAACTAATAAATTGGGATAAGACTTACTTTATTTAATATATTGGTTAATAATAAGTTATAAATTTGTTTTAAGCTGCATTTAAAAATGAAGATTAAGCACACATTAAACAACACTAGGTCCTCTTGTAAAAGCCCCAAATCAATCATTAAAGTTGTTTGTTTGCTTAACATCTACCATGCACAAGACACAGTGCTGAGTACTTTAACTGTATGCTAAAGTTATTAACCAACACTGCGTTTAACCATTTTTAAATGTCTTCAAATATCATGAAAAAAAATTAATGTATAATTGGATAAACATAGTATTTTTATTTAAAAAATAAGAACTATGGACACACACAAGGTACATAAACAAAGAATACAAGTTTTAGGAAGCCTTGGTATTATTGTTGGTTCTAATGATTATGCATTAACCTTAGCATAATAATATCAGTGTGAACCTTTATAGTATTATGTATGCAAGGTAGTAATAAAGCAGTTAAAGTTGATAAAACCGATTTTCCAATATTTATCCTAATCTGGAATCTGTCTTGAATATTGCCCAATATTCTTAGCAGAATCTAGAGGTTCAAAAATAGATCAAGTGTACTATGCTAACAAAACTGGAAATGTTTCTTCTTGACCAAACTATTGATCTCTTCTGAAGTGTGACTGATTAGATTCTCTTAAAGTTTCTATAAATAATGTAATAACAATGTTCTCCATATTCATAAAAATGATTCACCCTTTTAAAAGAAAGTATACTTGCTATGCCATTTGCTTCAATGATAGCCAGCAGCAATGAGTTCTATAGTTCAGTTGTATGTTGCATAAAAAATTACTTCCTTCTAACAGTTTTTTATCATGATATTTGATTTCATTGGGTGTCTCCTCATGAAGAAAGGCAAAGAAATCCACCAATAGATATGTATGTTTCATTGTCATCTTTGTCCATGAAGATAATATTTTTTTATTTGAGCTTCGTCTTTTACTCATAGTTACAATACGGTGTTTGCTGTTTGAAATTCATTATTTTTCAAAGATTTCATTTTCGTTTTCGTGAAGCACACAGAACCTTCAGCAAAGCTGTTTCTTAAATAATGCATTATCTAACATTTATCATAGTTTGTCATATCCCAAATATGAATATTATTAGAGGAGTGATGGAATAGATAACACAATCTTGAGGCATATAAAAATAATTGATACCCCTCCCCACCAGAGCCTGAGATGGCCTTAGGCTCACACTGTGATGCAAACTACCTAAAGAAGAGATGAATTGTTTCCACAGCCTTTCTGGTTCATAAATTTCCTGTAGAAAGGAAGCAATTGTTTTTGTTTAAAGGAAACATCCTGGGTTAGATTAAGCAAAAGTCCCATTTTCTGTCAACAGAAGACAAAGCAGAGAGGTAAAAAGGTCAATAAATATTGGAGAGCAAAAATCTAGCCAGTATTTATCAGGTACCTGTTTGTGCAACTATTAAGGGCATCAGGAAACAAAATCTCTGAATGTCTGAGTTAATTTCTCATTTTGTTCAAATATTTTGTATTCTGCATAGGCATCATATGCTAACAGATCACTAAACATATAATCATACAAAAGCCTGCCTTTTAAAATAAAGTTCAAAGTCTAAAAAAGGCATATTTCTAATTCAAATTAAAGTATGACAGCATTGGAGCAATCTTCTGCTCCACCCACAGATGTCTGAACATTCCGACAGATTTTTCTCACTGAATTTCTCCAGGGGTTAAGGCAAGGGTCCCCCAAGTCCATTATGGGGCATTTCTGTGTTTTTTTACATCCTAACAATGCACAAGTTTCCTCATACCATCATACAGTGCCCAACCAAAAACCTTTCCCCGATCTCCATGAGTTTTCCTCTTTGTGGTTATGGAAAGTTTTACAGAATTGCTTACAAAAACATAAATGTGAACTATAGTTACCTCCTGAACTTAGACTACTCTAGTATTTCTTAGAAGTTGAGGACAGCAATATGTATTTCCTATTTTCCTGATGTTTCCATTAGTAATAGTAACAGAATAAATTGAATTATAGAATTTTTAAAGTAAAATGATCTATCACTTATGGTCCTTTTTAATTTGACCTTGTAACAAAGCATATATATGTTTCATAGAATTAGGATAAAGATTAAATGAAATAACCCATGCTAAACATAGAAACAGGTGTTACTAGGTTTTTTATAGTAAGCTTTCAAATAAATTATCTATTATGTCATTATTGTTATTTTATAAAAAGAATAATCATTGTCTTTAATAGCATCATTTGCCTTGGACTACCCATGATTTGCATATCACACATATAAAATGTATGTGCATGCCTCTGATTTATATGTATGTGCACACTATATTCTTTCATTCATTTAACAATTATATACTGAGTAATTTCCAAATGCCAGGTACAATGACAGGTATTAGAACACAGAGATGGAGAACACAAAGAAAACTTCATTTAGCAGGTAAGTATAATACTGTTGCATCTACTAGGTAAGTATAGTGTAATATGTTATGTACAACAATTGAATTATACACAGTGTATATTAAGAGACAAAATACTGCTACCTTTTCCAGTTTAGAAAATGTAAGAGGACCACAGAAGAGTACATATTAAGACTTTTATGCTTCTTACAAACATGCGCACAATGAAGCATGCTCTCTTTCTTAAGTATGTATATCCATTGTCATTAAGCACTAAGTGTTCAGAGTCTTTGGGTGCACAATCTTAAAGAATGTCTACATCTCCACATGATAACTTCTAAAGGTTTGATTCAAATGGCATTTATCTTAATGAGTTAAAAAAAACCCTGCCTCCAAATATAAACTAATATTGGTCTTTAAGAACTTTTCTGTCCTCATGAGGCTTTCTACACAGTACATGCTGAATGAATTGGACCTAAAATACATCCTTGATTGTGTGTCAGCCAGGAGACTCTTCTGTCACTCATCACAGTGTCTAACATATAGTAGCACTCAATAATGAGCATTTATTGAAGGAACAAGTGAATGAATGAATGAACTCTGAGTCCCTTACTATCTTGGAAGAGCTTTGGACAAAAGTGAAATACTCAGTATTGTTAATCAATGTAGCATGTTCTTTTTTTTTTTTTTCCTTCTGGATCTGATGAGAACATTCAGAATTCTCATTGTGCTTCTGAAACAAATAATGGCTTTCAAAAGAATCTGAGCAGGACTTGCAAACAACTAAGATTAGTAAAATGTCACGCTAGTGGAGTATGGCTGAGTATTCAGCAAAGCATAGTAATTAAGGGAGTAGATTCTGTAATCCCACTGTTTGGGTTCAGATCAAGGATCTATCACTCACTAACCATGTGACTTTAAGTTACTTCACCTCTCAAGCTTCTCAATTATAAGAGTACAACAATGCCTCCTCTTAGAGTTGTTTTAAGGATTAAAAGGATTACGTATTTGAAATAACTTTATTTTTTTGTATTTCTTATTTTTTTAATTTTATTATGTTATGTTAGTCACCATACAATACATCATTATTTTTTTGATGTGGTGATCCACAATCCATTGTTTTTGTATAACACCCAGTGCTCCATGCAGTACGTGCCCTCCTTACTACCCATCACCAGGCTAACCCATACCCCCACCCCCTTCCCCTCTAGAACCCTGTTTGTTTCTCAGAGTCCATAGTCTCTCATGGTTCATCTCTCCCTCCGATTCCCCCCCTTCATTTTTCCCTTCCTTCTCCTAATGTCCTCCATGCTCTTCCTTATGTTCCACAAATAAGTGAAACCATATGATAATTGACTTTCTCTGCTCGACTTATTTCACTTAGCATAATCTCCTCCAGTCCCATCCGTGTTGATGTAAAAGTTGGGTATTCATTTTCTTTTATCATGGCTGTGTGATATTCCATTGTATATATGGACCGCATCTTCTTTATAGACCAATGGAACAGAATAGAGAGTCCAGATACGGACCCTCAACTCTATGGTCAAATAATCTTTGACAAAGCAGGAAAAAATATGAAATGGAAAAAAGACAGTCTCTTCAATAAATGGTGCTAGGAAAATTGGACAGCCACATGCAGAGAATGAAACTTGACCATTCTCTAAAACCATTCACAAAGATAAACTAAAAGTGGATGAAAGACCTCAATGTGAGACAGGAATCCATCAAAATCTAGAGGAGAACATAGGCAGTAACCTCTTTGACATCGCCCACAGCAACTTCTTTCAAGATACATCTCCAAAAGCTAGTGAAACAAAAGCAAAAATGAATTTTTGGGACTTCATCAAGATAAAAAGCTTCTGCACAGCAAAGGAAACAGTCAAGAAAACAAAGAGGCAACCCACAGAATGGGAGAAGATATTTGCAAATGACACTACAGATAAAGGGCTGGTATCCAAGATCTATAAAGAGCTTCTCAAACTCAACACCCAAAAAACAAATAATCGAGTCAAAAAGTGGGCAGAAGATATGAAAAGACACTTCTCTGAAGAAGACATACAAATGGCTAACAGACACATGAAAAAATGTTCATCATCATTAGCTATCAGGAAAATTCAAATCAAAACCACATTGAGATACCACCTTACACCAGTTAGAATGGCAAAAATGGACAGGGAAAGAAACAACAAATGTTAGAGAGGTTGTGGAGAAAGGGGAACCCTCTTACACTGCTGGTGGGAATGCAAGTTGGTACAGCCGCTTTGGAAAACAGTGTGGAGGTTCCTCAAAAATTTAAAAATAGAGCTACCCTATGACCCAGCAATTGCGCTCCTGGGTATTTACCCCAAAGGCACAGATGTAGTGAAAACAAGGGCCATATGCACCCTAATGTTCATAGCAGCAATGTCCGCAATAGCCAAACTGTGGAAAGAGCCGAGATGCCCTTCAACAGATGAATGAAATAACTTTAAACGGCACCAGCATGCACTCTATTGGTGTTTGTGTAATAAATCAGCAGTCATTCAAAAGGCAACTTTCTTAAAGATGGGTACAGTGATAACCACTATGTAAGTCTGTTGAATTGAATATGGGAATTCCTTCCCAGGGCTATTTGCGAATTTCAACGTGCAGTTACTCACTAATAGTTACTCACAAATCGATAGGCACGATTTTCATTTGAAAGCCGACTTGGTCAAAAGTGGCAGCTACCCAGGTGTGTTTCCAAGTTTATGAAACTCTCAGGATGTACAAGGAAACCCCTCCCATGTTTCAGGGTTGTTCTTAAGATTCCCGCTCAAGCAATTCAAATATGTCTTTTCTGTGGCCAGGGAATTGCACAGATCCCCCTCGGTTTTATGTTTTGGTCTGTCCCATAGCTATTATGTGTCTCCTGTCACTCTGGCTGTTTTTGGTTTTGTTGTCTCTATTCAAAGGAGGCCTGTGGTTGTGTCTATCCCAAGCGTCTGTGTTTCGAGTTGTGGCGGTTTGCCCCCCCCCCCCTCCCCGTCTCTCATCATTGCTTTTGGCTCAGTCCCTTGACAGGAAATGAGAGATTTATTTTATCTGGCTTGAACTACATTGTTCCTTCCTGACTACTGGTGTTACTTCACTCTAAATAACATGACTTTGTGCTCACAGTCTGCCCAAGGTCAAAGCCTGAGGGTAATAGACACATTTAAGAGCAGAGGAGGAAAATATAACCAGAGGGGAGGAGTGGGCAAGGAGAGAATAAAAAAAAAGAAAGAAAGAAAGTAGTGACGCAAAAGTTAATCTTGCAGTGGGTCTAAGTTTTCTGCGGGTTTGAAATGAAATCTGTTCTGAAGAGCTTAAAGCAGAACGATATCCCCCCATTCCAGATGTTATCGATTTAAAATGACACTATGAAGTAATCTAGGCTTGAAATTCAAATTTAGTTTTAAAAGAAAGCATGAGTTCTCTGGGAGAAGGGTTTACAAAGCTTATTAATACTTGTGATATCATAATTGTAGTTTGTTTTTAATGATTTAATTTGGGAATAATTACCGGAATTCAAATATTCCTCTTTGGTTTGACACAAAAAATATAGAAGAATGGTTGATGGTGCATACAATTAGTAAAATCAAGTTCATTATTATGAACTTAATAATGATACTTAATGATACCGAAACTTGAAACTTGAAGCCATAAAAAGGTTTAAAATTTTCTCTTAAAAAAAAGGTTTAAATTTTTGTCTTAATTTAAGTATAAACAAGAATATATCTGGATGACATCTCCTGACCCATTTATATCCCCCCAACCTGCCACCCTGCCACCCCCCCGACCCCCTCCCCCACCTCGCCTTTGGAGGTGTGAATAAAACTTTCTTGGTTTTTTCCAAATACCTCTCGAGTTTCAAAGGGTCAGCAGGATGGCCACCCAAAGACATGGTAAAAGAAAACATCTTGGTTTTACTGTGGTCACACCATTTATGCTGAGCTAAACCTCTCTAGGACAGTTAAAGATTGGGGAACAGGGAGAAAACTGGCTAATCTAGATACATATTTTTCTGTTCTTTTAACAGATTATCATGCTCTTTAATAATACTTTTGACTCAGGAAAATGAATTTAATGGAAATGGACTTTAAATGAGGCAAAAAGCATTTAGGTTACATGTAAGGCTGGATTTTGCACACGCAGAAAATTATTTCATGTGGGCATTTCCTTCTTGGGAAGATGATGCAATCCACCTTGCTAATGATTTTTCAACACTCATATCATTCTGTGTGCTGTAAGCATGTCTTATGCTGAAGTCAGGAGGACATCCCTAATGACATCTTAAAGACCTCAGATGTTTGTGACTTATAACACCTCCTCTAGGAAGCCCCACTCGTGTCTATGGAACTAAGTGGACATCACTATACTGGGTTGGCCAAGGGCCCAGTATTTGAAAATCATAAATTATTTGTTTCTTTATACAAATGCTTCATTTTGGAACTCTGGCTAGAAATTATCCTCAGTACACCTTAAACATACACAATGTTATATGTCAACTATACCTCAGCTAAAACAAAACAACAACAATAACAAAGAAATTATTCATCAGAATCATACTTTCTTCTCATTTCAATTCCTTATGGGACAGTCTACATGTGAAATGAGCTCCTAAATATTACAAGGTAGACATAACGGCATAAGAATTTCAACAAAAGTCTCATTTTTTAACACCAAGTTCTCAAAAGTACAGCCATGTTTTGTACATGTTGTTTTTAATGTTTTCTGATTATTAAATTATAAATATAGTCCTAAAAAATAAACATAAAAATGTGATTCTTTTGTCCAAGGTGCCTATAAATCAGCTAAAAAAGCCCTCACGTGAACACCTAAATCATCCCCCATTTTTTCCTTAAGCCTCTCGCTATACTGCAGGTACACAGAAGGAAAAAATAACAAAGTATTAAAAGAAAATACCATTTATTAGAATTTACTATTTTCAACACTGTGCTAGCTGCTTTCTGATACAGCATCACATTTCATGCATGCAAATTCCAGGCAAAGTTAGTGTTATTATCCTCATTTTATAGATGATAGAATAAAATTTAGTATATATTGAGCAATATGCCCAAGATTATAGCATTTATAAGTGGTGAAATTAGGATTAAAATTTAGGTGGGTCTAATTCTAAATCCAGGGGTGTCTGGGGGGCTCAGTCAGTTAAGTGTCTGCCTTCGATTCAGGTCATGATCCTGAGTCCCGGGATCAAGCCCCATGGCAGGCTCCCTGCTCAGCAAGGAGTCTGCTTCTCCCTCTGCCACTACCCCTCTGCTCACTCCTGCTCTCTCTTGCTCACTCTCTTTCTCAAATAAATAAATAAAATCTTAAAAAAAACCCTAAAATCCATGTCCATTCATTATTATGGAATAGGAACTAAAATTCTAGATTACAGAAAGTTAGTGTGTCTAGAGTCCAACTTTGTCTCACCTATACAAAATAAGGAGTTACAAACAAAAACTGTCCTTGCATTCTTCAAAAGGTTAAAAATAGAGTTACCAACTAAGTCAGCAATTCCACTCCTAGGTATGTGCCCAGAAGAAATAAAATATATATACTCACACAAATATTTGTACCCAAATGCTCAATGGCCACATTTCCACAAAAAAAGTGGAATAAACCTTGATGCCCATCAACTGATAAATGGATAAATACATTGTGGTATATCCAAAAAATGAAATATTATTTGGCAACAAAAAGACACAAAGTATTGAAATAGGACATGGATGAACCTTGAAAATATTATGCTAAATGAAAGAAACCAGACACAAAAGACCTCATATTATATGATTCCATTTGATTTAAATGTCCAGAATAGGCAACTCTATGGGGACAGGGAGTAGATTAGTGGTTACCTATGGTGGTGGGCTTAGGGGAAAATGTTGGGGGAGATAGGAGAAAAGACTGCTAATGAGTATGGGATTTCTCTCTGGGGTGATGAAAATGTTCTAAAATTGATTGTGGTGATGTTTACACAACTCCGAATGTACTAAAAATAATTGAATAAAATAACTTTAAATGAATAGATTATGTAAATATATCTTAATAAAACTCTCCCCCCGCCAAAAAAAGGAGTCATGTAACACCTTTGCACCCATATCATCAGATGAAATAGCTGCAGCACATTTCCCACTAAGAAGAGAAAAAAACTGAACAAATCTAGCTACTGGAACAGGCAAGAGTTGGTTATCATCTATCATTTTCCCCTCCATATCATCAAAGCTTGGGTCTGCTAGATCCAGGCCAACCTCTGAATCACTGAGAGATTTGGAAAGACCTCCCTCTTTGGCCAACTATTCTTTCAGACCAAACTTGCTGGAAAAGTTAGAACCACACACTGGTAGTTTATTTACCCAACACTAAACCGCTTGTTTGACATTTTTCTCTAAACTGACCAGTGTGATTTGAGTATTGTGTAGACAACCACAAAGAACAACTGAAACAGTGGGAAAGTATTATTTTAAAAGTACTCAGTGTTTTATTAACACTTAGAGAATAGAATTCCCTGCTTCTACCCAGATTCAGTTCTACATGTTCCTATGTGAAGCTGCCCAATCATCAAATTTGTCAATATAATTTTTAGTCCTGCAGCCCATCATTAGATGACAGAAAAACATCATGTTGTGGCAAAGAACCAGTAGGTAGTAATCAAGTGTCCCATGATGTTGACATTTCCCGACCCTCCATAGATTTTTTTTTTTTTTTAAGGGACCAGTGCACAGAATAGCAGGCTTGTAAAGGTCCAGCTCTCCAGAGATAAGGAAACATTTTATCCAGATAACCTTTAGATGTTTATACCTTAAAAGTTACTCAGCTGAAGTTGCATTCAAATTAAACACCATTGCTACAGTGTTTCTGTTGTGATTGTCGGAGGGAAGTGGAGCCAGTGCAATTTGTCCATGTTTTACAAATCACCATCTGGCAGGGATATGGCAACATGTGAAATCTTCACAGGACTCTTGTTTTTCTACTATCTGCTGGATAACTAAGGAGATCACCAGACTGCTGGGATGCCTGCCAGATGGTAAGCAGGTATGTTTATGAGTTTAAGATTCTTATTTTCTTTCAATGCTTTCACATGCTGTGGGCGCAGAGGCATAAAAGTGAAAGGGAGAAAGAAAATGGGAATGGATAAGTAAGTGACTGTATATGATCATTACAAATGTCTTTGAAGTTTCTTGAAATGTGAATTTTCCAAAGTCTACATTGAGTTATTTTCTGCCAAGTAGAAAAATCACCAGTCATATGGTCACAGGATTTTTAAAAAATGCTACGTTTTTCATTTTTGTACAAATAAGCAGGTGTAGAGTTTCTTCAGTCCTGTTGAGTAGGCAGGCATCACCCTGAGGATCATGAGCATCATCAACAAACATTTGATGAGTGTATGCCCTGTGCATGGTACTGAGCTAGCCATTTCAGCGAAATAAAAATGAGGATCTGTTTTATTTTATTTTGATTATTCAAACAGACTATCACAGGCAAAGAATGCCTACTTAGCAGAGTCATAACAAAAAACCTAAGAATTGAAGATTCACAGTGTTAAATCTGAGAAGTAAGTGGTAATCATGAGAGTAAAAAGCAAAGCATATCCTAAACAAACTTGACAGATAACAGGTGAATATCACAAAAGAGGTAATGTTTGGTATATAGAGAGGTACAGTTCTTTAACTTAGGTTTGAATGCCTGCTCAGGAATATACCAACATGACCCAAGGCAAGTTTCTGAAATTCTCCAAGATTCAATAAGCTCATGTATAAAAATGGTGATAAGAGTTCTACCTTTTATGATTATAGCGAGATTAGAAACATAAAAATACAAGTTGTCAGCAAGTACATAGTTGCTCAATAAACAAAGCTGTTATCATTTTTACTGATACTCTCATTACATAGAGAGGGCTCCTTCTAGATTAAATCCCTAGATATTTGCTTGTATGAATTGTATAAATATATACCTAATCTTATTTATTTATATATTTAGATACACAGAAGGTCTATGTGCAATCATGTACTTGTAGGCAAATATGTACAAATGCAAGTATATATGCCTAATAGTAGATATATTCTGTCCAATCACAGAAAATAAAAATTAAGATTTTGCCTTAAACCTCTATAATCATATTGAGTAAGTACTAATATAAGTTTCACAGTTTCCAGAAGTGATACTTTGGGCAAATTACCCTGTAAGACACAGAACCTGTCTGTGTCCTTAACCATGGAATGGAGAGAATAAAACCTGCCCCATAGGATTACATGAAGATTAAGTGTGAGTATGTCTACATAGCACATTGCACAATGCCTGGCAGAGAATAAATGAATAAATCTTTTTTTTTCCTTTTTGCTTCCTTCTGTTTCCTCTTTAATTATCGATCTTTCCACCTCTAAATTAGTCTATATTTGCCCATCTTTATCTCCTTCTTTCAAGTTGAAGGATAGCTGTCTCTGCTTCTTTCTGATCCTTCCAATTATATTAATTCCATCACTCTTTCCACCAGAATAATTTTTCTCCTTAATTATATGAATCCTGTGCCTATTTTTATCATAAATTCCTACTCATCCACTAGTTCCTTCTTAGTCTAAAATATACTCATTTCCCCCATCCTAACAATTTTCTTAAAGAAATATTACCAAATGACAGAAGATAT
This sequence comes from Eumetopias jubatus, assembly GCF_037043125.1. Taxonomy (NCBI): domain Eukaryota; kingdom Metazoa; phylum Chordata; class Mammalia; order Carnivora; family Otariidae; genus Eumetopias; species Eumetopias jubatus. Next base: position 60,175,112 of record NW_028274814.1, read on the forward strand.
AGAAAGCCTAAATAGGCCAATGACCATAGAAGAAACTGAAAAGACTGTTAAAGATCCATCTCTAAAAAATGCCAGTGAAAAGGAGATTTTTTTTCTGACCCAAGGAATTTTATATTGGTTCTAATAAAACTGGGTTGAACAGAATTTTTTTTTTATTTAAGCAGTCCCAAAACATTAAAATGTTTAAGAGACACAATTCTTTTGCAAGGTTAGCACAACCTGATACAAAGTTACAATTAAGGCAGTGTACTATACACACACATACACATAACACACAAAATTATAGGCCAAGCTCACTTGAAAATGAAGAAGCAAAATTCTAGCAAAGTAGATCTCAGGAGTAAATTGAAAAATAACGCACCATAACCATATGGTGCTCATTGCGAGGATAGAAGGCTGGTTCAATAGAAAAGTATCTATTTAAATGATTTTTTACATTTAATATAGTAGACAAAAAGTGAAAAGCCGCAAGCAAATTGTTAAAAAGTCTTTGGAAAACCTTTCAGATTCATTTAACGTAAGTTAGGAAAAGAGAAAGAGAAAAAAAAAAAACCTGTCTTCGAAGGGAGTTTGTCACAAAAAGCTATAAACCACATAGTTAGTGGTAAAATAGTCATACTCTCTTTGTTTGACCCAGCTTCTCTTACTTCTCACCTCCTTTTCTTTTTCACCAACAACCACATTGCCCACAAGCCAGGTCATGTTTACTGCCTCTTCCTACTCATCTCCAGGACACTTTTTGACTCCTTGCAAATGCTTCTGCTCCTACTTTTTTTAAGAAGCTATTTACTCAAAGGTTACCAATATCCACTTAATTTCCAATGTCCACTGGCTTGTGTTCTGGACTCATCCTCTTTAATCACTCGATAGCGTTTAAGACTGTCACACACAACCTCCTCAGCTCTTTGCCACCCTAGACTTTGGGAATGCTTCTTGCTTGACTCTCCCCACCGCTTGCTTGGCCTCTCTCAGCCTCTTTCTGCCTCTTCTTCCTCAACCTGCTCTCCAATATGGGGGAATCCCTAGAAGTCTACCGTTTGCAGTTTTTTCTTTAGGCCCAACCCAGGGAATGTAGATTGAACTTAAAAAGGAATGATAGAAACTATTAACAAAACAAAACAAACAGACGACTGCATTAAACAAAAAATTCACACATGACTTTCAACTTATTACAGTTTAAATAAAATAGACAAAAAAAATTGCAACATGAACGATCTCTGCCTATATTACCTTCAATATGTTTAATATTACCTAGCTAATTAAAAAAATTCGTTTGTAGCAGTGCCTAGGTGACTCAGTTGGTTAAGCATCTGCCTTCGGCTCAGGTCATGATTCCTGGGTCATGGGATAGAGCCCCACATCCAGGTCCCTGCTCAGCGTGGAGCCTGCTTCTCCCTCTCTCTCTGCCCCTCCCCCTGCTTGTATGCACTCTCTCTCTCTCTGTCAAATCTTTCAAAATCTTTTTAAAATTTTTAAAAAATTAATTAAATTAAAAAATAATTTTAAAAAATTAATTAAAATTAAAAAAATAGTTTTTAATGTTAACTAATGTCTTTTCTGTTATTGCAGTTACTTGGCTTTCTTAAACATGTTATTAATCTGTAATTAACTTGCTAGTTTCAACACAAAATATACGTTTTCTAATTTTCTGTTATCTTGATTTTTAACCATTTCAAAACCTACTAAATTTGAAGGCAGCTAGTGCTGTTAGAATTATTAAGATATATATGAATGTAATTTAGGAGGATTCAGTGATCATTTACTCAATACCAATGACATGTGAAACATTGTTTATATAGTCATCCTTTAATATATAAACTCCAACCAGATGCTACATAAATGAACTATACTGACTTCCAAATATAAGTAACAACTTTAATGTTTTAATCACTATAATTCTAGGATACCTTACTTTCCCTAATTTGTAAGCAAATAATAAAGTCAAACAAAAATATCATAAAAAGACTTATATAGGTGCTTTCAAAGTCCTCATTATACAGTCATCAATTGGTAAAAACTCTTCAGTAAACTAGATTATCTTTCTCCATTCTCTCCCCTTCAAATTACTGCCAGTTCATTTTTTTTTAGCTGCTATATTTTCCTCCCCTATCTCAGTAAAATACAGAAGCCACCTTTACACATTATTTGTAAATAAAACGCCTTCCAATCCATTGTTGCTTCTTGTCTTTCCTCTGATATTTGTATCCCTTAATGTTACACTTTTCAGGTATTTTAGGAAGTCAGTGCTATTGTACTCTCTCTTATTTGATACATGGTCTTTCCCTAAAGAAAATATAAATAAAATGCTCAAACCTAGACAACATAACATAGGGCATTATTCATTCACAAAGAAATCTGTTACAAAAAAAATTGCCCACAGAAACCCTCTAAACAGAGATTTTCTCTGGTTCATAAAAAGTGTAAGTCAATTAAATAACATACATTTACACTTAAATTTTCCAAAATCATATCAGTTTTGCAAAGTGGGCTGCAACTTGTTCTCATCATGGTTTTGCACCCCATGCAACATGGAATTGAAAATGAGTCACGGCCGGACTAAAGAACATGATTTCTTAACTCCAGCTAAGGCGTTTACTCTTCTACAGGAGTGGATTTCAAACTTTTTTTTAAGCTGTTGAAATACTTCTTCAATAGAAATCTTACAAGGATATGACTTAGAAAAGGGATAAAAATAGTAGGGTTATGTTCTTTCCCCTTCCCTTTACTAACTGGCTTTAGGATCACCTACAAATAAACCTACTGCCTTCCTCAGAGGACAGTCTGATAACAATAGTATGAGACTATTTACTACTTATTGATAAAGATCTGGCAACCAAAGTCATAATCTTACCAAAGACAGAACATCCACATGCCCAGTTGGGAGGACATTGGACATAACCAAGGAACATGCCTTGTTCTTTGTTTAAAATGATACCCCAAGACATGGGTCGCACACAATAAATGGTCAGTGATGGTAACAATAATTTTTAAAATAATGAAGAGATAAATCTCCTTGACACAGGAATGGTTTCCTTTTCCTGTGCCAGTTGTTCGTCTGTGCCAACTCGAATGCACACCCCTTCCAGGAATGGCATTCAGCCATCCTGGCAACCAGAATTAGAGCAAAGAAAATATGAAATTTCTCTTCAAAACATAAGTGGAAAGATGAATGCAAAGCCAAGCAAAAAGTACCCAGATTCAACATGCACATTGTTAAATGTCACTTCATAGTAAGGCACTTTATGAATGTCAAACGAACATGGACATGTATAATTTAAGAGAATGAGAATAGGTATGACCTATTAAAAACGCATCAGCAAGTAAAGAAAGTCCAGAAGAACATACAAGTATCCAATTACAACTGTTACTTTTGAGGAGCAAGTGGAGGGGAAACTAGGCAAAAGGAGAACAGGATGGGAAAATATTTTTTGTTGTTGTACACATTTTTATACTTTTTGAATTCTAAACCATACGACGATATTCAATTCAACACATTGAAATTAAAAAAAAAGGAGGGTCAAAAGATAATTCCAGTAGACCATTCTGAAAGGTCATGTCAGCATAATGAACTATTTTGGTTTGGGGGTAAAAATCAGCAACAGAATGTTTCACCCTAAGAATCTAGGTTTAGGTCATGTAGGCCCATCAGTCAGGAAACTGCTTCTTCTACCTCAGAAAGAGGCACCTGTTGATTGAAGCCAAGGATTCATGTCCTGATTATCAAAGAGAGATAACACTGTGGCAAGGGTTCCCAATAGTCCAGCTAACTGACAGGGGTCTTCAGGATACAGGTTAACAGTCCACAGGATGTGAAAAAGAAAAGTCAATGTCTTGCCTCAAATTATAAACCAGAGAGGGAATTTCACAGCTCTTTCTTCATAACAAAGGAATTGCAAAGATCAAAGAGAAATCTTAACCACCCTGAATGGCATATACCCTCTTGTCAAAGCTTAGTATTTTCCCCTGTGAACTAAGAACAAGATGTTTGTTTACTGACAGATCTTGCTTTGAGCATTTAATCACCAAAAGGAGTCTTAGAAGAGAATCATTAAAACCTGATAAAAATGAAAAAGTGAGATTTCTTTCAAAATATACATTTCAGCCAAATTTCAATAACCCCAGAACATCTTGTTCAACTATTACATAAAAAGAATATTACAAATGAGGAAACAAGAATAAAATACAATGACACCTAGGAGATACCATGGCTTATTTAACTAAGTAAAAAGAAAATCTTACTGGTAAATACCATGTTTCTGGCGGCTATTAGAAGGTAGCTGATACTCCACGAAGTCTGCATTCTTTACCAATTAACTAAGCAGGTCACACTTGCCTCTGGGACCAAGAGCTTACAGCACTATGATTTGGGACAGGAAGACAGCATTGAATGTTCTTGATCTTTAATCAGGTCTAGGGTCTGTGAATTGTGTAAGACTGTTGAATCACAGACCTGTACTTCTGAAACAAATAATACATTATATGTTAAAAAAAAAAAAGAAGAAGAAGAAGATAGCAGGAGGGGAAGAATGAAGGGGGGAAATTGGAGGGGGAGATGAACCATGAGAGACTATGGACTCTGAGAAACAAACTAAGGGTTCTAGAGGGGAGAGGGGTGGGGGGATGTGTTAGCTTGGTGATGGGTATTAAGGAGGGCAAGTTCTGCGTGGAGTATTGGGTGTTATACGCAAACAATGAATCATGGAACACTACATCAAAAACTAATGATGTAATGTATGGTGATTAACATAACATAATAATAAAAAAAATCAGGTCTAAGGTCATATGTGCTGCAACTGTTTTGAAACTGTTCTTGGATATGCCTTCTTGTACATGGGAGAATTACACACTAAATTCAAGTATTAGCATGTAAGTGCCCACTGAAACCATTTGTCCTAAAAAAAGAAAACATACTAATTAAGTGCCTAATTTTGCATAATGTTGAAATAAGTGCTTTACAAAATGGTCAGTACAGAAAGACTTGTCCGCACCTTTGAGGAGCACACAATCCAAGAGGGATGGACCCACTGATAAAGATCCACACTCTCACATGCACAGAAAGCAACAGAGATGATTTATATTTTGAAATAAAGTGCTAACTCTTGACTGATATAAAAGTAACAGATGAATTATAAAACACAGTGTAAAATATTTTCAAGTACATTTAATTCTATAGTTGGAGCTTTACATTACTTTTTTTTTTAAGTCCAACAATAGTTTTCAAACATATTAATGCTTAAAGTTAAAAATTAATACCGTATTTTTTAAAAGCAGATACATATCCGTGGTTGCTCTAATTCTCTTTTATGCCCCTTAATCTATCCAAAGTAATATTCAGAATAATTCAACTCAATTAAATGCCATGGTTTTGGGAAGGTTAGGTGTGGATTAAAATGGTTCATCATTCAGGGGCTTGCACAAGCATTTGTGGGCCCCTACTAGTCAAAGGAATGAGGTTATACCGAAAGTCCAAAAAGAAAGAGAAGGTAAATGTCCATCCTGTTCATTTTACAATGTTTTTTGAGTTAGGTAATCCTAAAGTCATATTTAAAAGAAGTAGTCAAAAGAGAGGTGTAATTTAATCTGTGCATCCTACTTTCAAAAACATAAATGATAGTAAAAGCCCAGCTACACTGATGATAGGATGGTGTGAAGACAAAGAGAATTAAGGAAGAAAGACACAAAGATCATATGAACAAGGAATTAATAAAATATCATAACAAAGGCAAATGTGTAAAAAAAATATTAAGAGAAAAAAGGAACAAAATAATTTTAACACAATAACAAAATATTGTGAATAACATAGCTAAAGCACTAGAAGCATTGTTTTTTACTCAGTTTTTTCCTGTGGAGATATTTAGGGATTTTTCCTCCCCTCTCTTCACTTACTAGCAAATTCATATTATTAATACTTGTGTTCACTTATATACATTTAAAAAAAACTATTTTCAAATGCAGTTTATTGCATGACTTGTAATCTTCTTAAGTTGTGTTTTAAATTTCATTGCAAATGCAAACCAACTGACTCATATGTTTCTGCTATTAGTAACTGATAATTTAAAGAAATATAAATAAATGGCATCCAAATGACTGTTAAATTTTCATAAATTGAATTATCTTCAATAAATGTTCAGTTAACAGAATTAACTTTTTTATTACCACTGCACAAAATAGGCAAAGATATATTATCATGTGCAGCTATGGTTACCATATTTTTTTTCCTAACTTTGTTTCTATTTTTTTTCTAATTTTGTTTCCACTTTCTGTTTCTAATTTTGTTTCTAATTCAGAAAATAGTATGTAAATATATCAATTGCGACTTGAGGTATTAATAAGATGACACTCTTGGCATAATGTAGCCATCAGCAGGGAGTAAGTCTGCTGGTGTAAAATCTAAAAGTGAGTAACAGCCTTAATTGTTCCATAGTTTTTAAGTTTTTTGTAAGGCAAAAAATACACAAAATAAGCTTTGTTTTTTTTCTCCCAAGTTCTAAAATGTGGCATTCTTTAAAGTAAATCCTCTGAGCAGAATTTGTACATTATGATTGCCATCCCTTTGCAGCTCTGCAAAGCAAGGTAGGATAGCTTAACATAGTTTTTATCTGCAAGGATTCCCTGAGGCAGTTTCTGTAAAAGGGTTAATGACAGATGTTTCCATTAAATCTGACCTACCTCTTAATTTTGCCATTGCCTGATAATATCCTGGCTTTGTGCTTATTTGCATGGGCAAATGGAGTCACTCTATAACAAGTAACACACAGCCCTGATTGAAACAAAAGGTCAATTCATTTTAAACTGATGTGTGCAATAATTTTTGTAGTTGCAGTTAAAACAACAACAACAAAATACCTTTCATACAATGCTACTAGTTACAAAGAATTAAAAGCTCTGTTTTCTGAACCCCTGGACACAATATACCTCTGTAGGCAGAAATGAGTACTACCAATAGAAATCAATATATCTCCTTGTAGGTAACCAACTAGAAAAATCACTTCTGTCTCTAGGAAGTTCCTCTTATTTTTATACTAAATACAACCAGGACACAGTAAATTGTCTTTGCTGAGGAATTAGTTGAAAGCTCCAAAATGCTAGCAGCACTTTATTGTTTAGTGAGTGTTATTACTTTTGCAAAGAAAAAAAAAATCTGTAAATGTAGAGGGAATAGTTATTGTCTTAGGTTTGTTGAAAGATATAGGCTTTTTAGCCTTTAGGCTGCAGTCCAAATGCTACAGTTTATGAGTGACCAAATTATGTTTCACCAGAAGAAAAGAATAAGTGGTCTTGAACCTTGACCAGGTTTCTGTAATGAGCTCCTTAAAAAATAAAATAATTAAGGCAGTTCACATAGTTACATACAAGGCCCTGTTCAAGTCACTTTTTCTGGTGGTAGAAATCATGTCACGGGGCCTTCCATGATTCTCGTGAGGAGATACTTCAACTACGTACTTCCTTTTTGAATAGTCTATAGCCAGGACTCAAAAAACACTGCATTAATCTAACTGTGCTGTTTCATTTCATTGTAACATTAAGGAATTTAATATTATCACTTGCTAGAGAAGTTCTCTCTGTAATTATATATACCGTACACTACATGCATATCATACATTGTCTTTATCATTATAGTCTAATCGCTAAGACATTTAAATAAGAAATTCTGGCATTAAATTTCACCTTGCTTGGAAAACAGCTCTTCTGTGTTTTACTGATAGTAAATCCATACACAAAACACTCCTATTATACCAAAATCTGTAATTATCTGAACAAGAAATAAGTCAGATTTGCAGGTAGAATAGTGATACTTGCTAAATAGCTATTTTTCTTCAGCTCAGATAAATAAAGCCCACGTTTGGCATTTGGACATTACAAATCACTGAAAAAGTTTAGAAAACTCTCCTTGCCCTGTCCCAAGTTTGGATTTTTAATGGATTCGTCAAAGAAAATTCTATTCTCACCATTCTGCCTCAACTTTATCTGTAAATGAGATAAATGGGAAGGAAAGATGAATGATTTCTAGGGGCTCAGGAAGGAGTCTTCTCTGCTGGTGTGTGTGCCTGTTGCAGTCAGGAGCATATGGTCCTCTCCCACAGATTGCCCAGATCTGACCCCCAGCCCCAACCTCAACTCTCTATAGATTCACCTACAAACCTCAGGAAAAAGGAAATCACATCTTCCCTGCTAATTCCCTAGGGATGGCCTTCCAAGATGCAACCCCAAATCAAAAGTATAAAAAGCAAATGAAATCAATAAATATTTAGAGTACATAGTTTATACAAGGTTCTAAGTACTGTGAAGGATATAGTGGTGGTGGTAGGGGGTATGTTTCCCTTTCTGTACAAACTAACCACTTCATTAAGTAATGATAAAAGAATTAAACAGTAATATCAGGCTATGAAAATAATATCACAAATGTAAAAATAATAAATGAAAGGAATTGGACATATTAAACAATGGAAGAAACTAGGGATTTTAATCAGGTTATGGTTTGAGTTTACAAAAGTAAAGTCAGAACTACTGATGATTTGAGTCATAGGTTTGTAGTTAAGTAAAACACAAACAAAAACAAAAACAAGGGCTGGGTGGCTCAGTTAGTTAGGCGACTGCCTTCGGCTCAGGTCATGATCCCTGGGGTCCTGGGATCAAGTCCCACGTCGGGCTCCCGGCTCAGCGGGGAGCCTGCTTCTCCCTCTGACCCTCTCCCCTCTCATGCTGTTTCTCTCTCGCTCGCTCTCTAATAAATAAATAAATAAAATCTTTAAAAAAAAAAAAAAAACTTCCAGGGAAGATGGCAGAGCAGGAATATCCTAAACTTACCTCATCCCAGGGATACAACTAGATAGCACTCATATCGGTGTAAATAACCCAGAAAATGACCCGAAGACTGATGGAACAAACTCCACAACTAAATGTAGAGAAGATGCCATGTGGAAGAGAGTAGGTAGGGCAGAGGCATGGTCAGGAGCTAACCTGACCCATACGACTGTCCACAGGAGGAAGGGACACTGGGGCATGAAGAGGAGAGAAAAAGACTCACACCAGGGAGTCCACCTGGGGAAAATGAATCCACATAACATTTGGCTTTGAAAACCAGAGGGGATGAATTCCTTGAGTTCTTACAATCAGAAAGGCTTAAAACCTGGAAATTTATTTATTTTTATTTTTATTTTTTTAGAAAGACAGGATTAGTTTATTTACTTATTATTTTCAGTTAGCCACTGTATAGTACATAATTAGTTTTTGATATAGTGTTCAATGATTCATTACTTATGTATAACACCCAGTGCTCGTCACATGTGCCCTCCTTAATACCCATCACCCTGTTACCCCATCTCCCCAACCCCCACCCCTATGAAACCCTCAGTTTGTTTCCCGGGGTCCACAGTCTCTCATGGTTCATCTCCCTCTCTGATCTCTCCCCCCCTTCAGTTTTCCCTCCCTTCCCCTATGGTGCTATTGCTTATGTTCCACCTATGAGAGAAACCATATGATAATTTTGAAAATCAGGAGGTTCATGGGATAGCCAGAAAGTGGACAGGAAACTGAGTTCTGGTCTTAAAGAGATAGCACAAGAAACAGCCCCAGGGAGATACAGCATAGAAGTAGCAGTTGGAAAAATACCTGGGGCATATGGGAAGGCGATTTGATTGCTAATCTCAGAGGATACGCTGGAGGGGCAGGGATCATTAGGAGACTTCTCCAGGAACAAAGTTGCTGGCAGATGGCACATCCCTCCCCGCACCCCTCCAGCATAAACACAGACACCTGCAGGAACCAACACTATGCCAACACTCACTACCCAATTTGCCAACAGTATGTCCTGCTCCCATGTTCTCCTGTGGACATGCCCCTTCCATCCAGGCTTCAGTTCCAGGTCTCCTACTATGGCAGGCCCATATAAGCCTTGCTAACACTGCATGTCCCACCACCACTCACTTTTGTGGATCTGCACCCTCCAAACGGCCTGCCTCAGTTTCCAGGGTTGCAGGTCCCCTCCCATCAGTGTACACCTTGCTGGCACCACATGCTCACTCCCAAGTTCTCTTGCAGTTCAGTGCCACACATCTCTGGCAAATATGCGGTCTGACTCAACTTAAGCCCAAGGCAGCCCCAGACTGGCCCACTGACAACACAGGGACCAAAGTCTGCCCACAACAGGCAGAGAGCCACTGCGGACAACTGGACTGAAGGCAAAAGTGGCTCAGTCACTATACCAGGGCACATGCAACACACATAGGAAACACCACTGAAGGACCAGGTTCTGGTGAACAGGGGACACTACAGGGCAGGGCACTGCAGGATGTCCTCTTCATAAGGCTACTACTTTCGGAAGCAGGAGACATAGCTGACTTTCCTAACAAATAGAAACACACATGGAGAGTTAGACAAAGTGAGGAGACAGAGGAATACATCCCAAATGAAAGAACAGGACAAAATCACAGCAAGAGAGCTAAACAAAACAGAGAAAGCAATATGCCTAATAGAGAATTTAAAGTAATGGTCAAAAAGATACTCAATGGACTTGAGAAAAGAGTAGAGGACCTCAGTGACACCCTTAACAAAGAAAACATAAAAAGAACCAATTAGAGATGAAGAACTCAAAAAATGAAATTAAAAATACATTAGATGAAATAAATAAATAGTAGACTGACTAAAGGAAGCAGAAGAATGGATCAGCAACCTGGAGAACAGAGTAATGTAAAGAAATCTAGCTGAACAGGAGAGAGAGAGAAGTAATAATATTTTATATATTTGCAAGTGACATATCTGATAAAGGGTTAGTATCCAAAATATATAAAGAACTTACACAACTGAACACACAAAAGAAACAAATAATCCAATTAAACGTGGGCAGAAGGCATGAACAGACATTTCTCCAAAGAAGACATACAGATGGCCAACAGACACATGAAAAGATGTTCAACATCACTAGTCATTGGGGAAATGCAAATCAAAACCACCATGAGATATCACCTCATACCTGTCAGAATGGCTACAACCAAAAACACAAGAAACAACAAGTTTTGGCAAGAATGTGGAGTAAAAGGAATCCTTGTGCACTGTTGGTGGGAACGTAAACTGGTACAGCCACTGTGGAAAACACTATAGAGGTTCCTCAAAAAATTAAAAATAGAACTACCATATAACCTAGTAATACCTACTGGGTATTTGTCCAAAGAATATGAAAACACTAATTCAAAAAGATATATGTACCCCTCTGTTTGTTGGGGCATTATTTACAATAACCAGATTATTGAAGCCACCCAAGTGTCCATCAGTAGATGAATGGATAAAGAAGAGAACATATGTGTGTGTGTGTGTGTGTGTGTGTGTAAATATATATATATGCATGCAATGGGATATTACTCAGCCATAGGAAAGAATGAAATTTTGCCATTTGCAACAACAAGGATGGATCTAGAGAATATAATGCTAAGTGAAATAGAGAGAGACAAATACCATATGATTTTATTCACATGGGGAGTTTATGAAACAAAACAAAGACAGACTAAAAAAGACTCTTAACTCTAGAGAACAAACTAGTGATTACCAGAGGGAGGTGAGTGGGAGGATGCATGAACTAGATGAAGAGGATGAAGAGTACACTTATGATGAGCACTGAGCAATGTACAGAAGTGTTGAATCACTATGTTGTACACCTGAAACTAACATATCATATTAGGTTATCTATACTGGAATTAAAAAAAAAAAACAGTGTAATAATTGTATACGCTAGAAACCATACAATGAAAGAAGTCTACTCATTTATGTCATTTAATCTTCACAATTTCCCTATGAAGTATATATAATTATTACTCTCATTTTACGTATAATGAAACAAAAGCTTGAAAAGATTACATACTTCTTGAAGGCAACAGAGCTAGGCCTTAAGTCATATAGTCGGGAATCACACCTAGACATTCTGACTCAAGTCTTATACTCTCAACCTTGATAACTCTCTTGTGGGCACATAGGGTTTGGACTCAGACAGATGGGGTTACAGTCCCCACCTGCTATGTGAGCTTAGGCAAAGTCCTTGTTTGTAACATAGGAGAGAAAAACAATTCTGTTTTATTGACATGGATATCAGTTGGTTTGGCCTGCCTGGCATCTTCTCTTCTCATAAACAACTCATTTTTTTTATGGGAAGCAGAAAAATTCTCAAACAAGAGACACGCATATGACCATGCCCTGGCCAAAAAGTTCCTATCCTCTCAGCCACAGGATGGGTTCAGGAATGACCCAATATACAAGCCAGTCCAATAGGTGGCCTATATGGGACTTGGGATAGAACTATGAAGAAAGAAGCCATAACTTTAAAAGTTTTAGATAAAAATTGGGGCTGCTTGGATAGAGGCCATATGGACAAATACTGCCTAAAAATGAAGTCAACACAGAGAAAAGCAAGAAAAGATGAGAGGAGAGAGCAACCAAGCTCTGGGTTGGTCATGCCTAAAGCTAAGAGCTGCTGAAATTTTTATTTATATGAATCAACAACACTCCCTCCCCATTTTGTTCAAGCATATTTTAATTGGGTTTCTGTCACTTATGACCAAAGAGGTTCAATCTAATAAATCACTCTACAGAGACAATGCACGTGAAGAACTCAATTTAATACCTGGAATTAGTACACGCTTAGTGAATGTTGGCTCTTTCTCTTGTTGTTTTAGTTACTACTGTTGTCATGTTTCCCCAGAATTATGGATCTTGAATGAAAACCAGGGTTTAGAAAGATGAAAACACCATGGTTTAGTTTCTTTATACCAGGCATAATCAAAGAACAGAGGGACAAATTTCAAGGAGTCATAAGTATTAAGAAACACCAAAAGTCAGCTTTTCTTGCTTCCTAGCCAACGTTCCCATTTCCAGTTGGCCTCGCTGTGTCTCCAAAGAAGCCAGAAGCAATTATTACCCTGTGCTCACTTTGTAGTCAAAATGTTCATATATCCAAACAATTATCCAGATAGAAATAACATTTTATATAAACTAAGACCCACTTTATTCTGCTACTACTATAGTGTCAGTGATAACTTTTGTACAGAGCTCTAAACATAGGGCCTTGCAAAAAGCTACACAATCTGGTTCTGAAAACTTTCATCCATGTCACCCAAGAGTCTAAGGTCAGTTATTAGGTTTCTGGTAATAGCTGAGTCACTTAAGATTTATATGGTTGCCATATACCCATTGCATCAAGTTGACAGAAAAGGAGCTCTCTTCTGCTTTCTTCTTTGAAAAGGCCTTATAATGTGAGAAGCGAGAATGGCTCCACAGGAACCTTTGTGAACCACTGCGTCAATCACACAAACATTAAAACACGGCTTTGCTACTCATTACTATAGAAAGTATTCTCTTGCTCTGTTGAAAATGGTTTCAAATTATTGTGTTTGAATGGGAGTTTTGTTCTTTTTTAATATAGCATTTTGGGAGAGGAAAAATAAACACAGAAAAAGAAGATATATTCAAGAAACAATGCAAGATTAAAATAGTTGAATCAACTAATTGCCATCAATCATCATATTAGCATGGGAACCACACACTGTAGGTTCCTAAGCCCAAGAGGCCAACTCACGTCCTGACAGAGCAGTTGGCAAATGGATGCACAGCAATAGCAAGAAAGGGACAAGAATCTGACCTGACCTGCCTAAGCAAAGAAAATTCTCCTCTGACTTCAAACGTCATTCTTTCTTCCATGCCCTCTATTGCAGAGCTAATAAGCACTGACTGGCATCAAGTCTGAAAAGATTTTTACCTTACATCTGACTTATCTTTCTGGTTTCAGTTAAGTTGATCTTTAACATAGCTAGTTTGTGTGGGTTTGTGTTAGAGAATGGCATGTAAGAATAATGCAGATATTTGCCAGAAAGTAACTAAGTGGACTCCTGGTCAACTATCAGTGGCCGTAAATGTTCCCGTGTGGACAGAGACTGATGAAGGAATGTATTACGGTGTCTTAAATTCAAGCCAACAAAGACTCATACCATTATTATAGACCGGAGCTCTTCAGCTATGGTTTCTCTGTAGGAAAATGTGGTAGGCAGTAGAAGGGTGGGGCCTCTGACAGCTTTCTAAAGACATGGCCCTGAAAAGTTAGAGCTTGCCAGCGGCCACCCATGGAAAATTCTGGGCTTATATGAAGCATCACACTAAGTTATAAGAAAATAAATGAACAAAATATCCAGGCTAGCAATTCCTTCAAAGACTTAGAAACTGAACAGATAATTTTGAGATGGGATACTGCCCATCTTTTGTGGAGTGGTCCTGGGCAAGTTATTTTGTGTCTCATTTTTTTCAATAATAGACTGTTCTTACCACCGCTATTATTGATAATAAAAACACCCTAACGATAACTTCTAGGAACAATATTGTGAGAATTAATGTATGTAGAGGAATTTAAGAATGAGGGAAGAAAGGCACAATGTTATATACTATTACAAAGTGCTTTATCAACCAGCATATTACATAATGTGTTATAATGTACCATGTGCCCATGGAAACATGAAATCATAATTCTTAAGTACTGCCAGATGCGTAGCTATAACAAATTTCAACCCTTTTGGAAGAATTCACCCACACACTCACTTCTCCAACCAATATTTCCACTGGTAACTGTCAGAGTTGAGAAATCATAGAATAGACCCTTATTCACATCTCTGTGGTAATTACATATAGTTCGTTTCATATTTGGGCAGGGAACACGTCTTATCCATAATTTTATAACTTGTTACTTGCCCTGTTCTGGTATATATGAGTACTCAGTAACTGTTTATTAAATGAATGAATGAATGAATAAACAAATGAATGAACAGATAACAGTCAGACATAGTAAATCAAAGAATAAGCCCTAGTAATGGCACTACCTCCACTAAGAAGAGTCTCTAATGCAAGAAATATTTAGAGTGGAGGTGGTCAAAGATTGGCTCCTTCCCAGCAAGTCTATATGTTATTTCCTAGTATTAGTTCATTTGTCATTTGTCATAACTTTCTGGAATGTACAAGTAATCCTATGACAAGAGATCCTTGCCATTCTCAATGGAGGCATCTGGTTTTACTTAAGGATGCTGAATGATTTCATTTTTCAATGGCTGGGAACATGGTACATTACAACTTTTACACAGATTGAAGAATTTCTGATATTATAATATAGGTGGTGGTAGGTGGAAAAAAAAATCCTGTAACTTTTGAATTAACAGTCATAAGGCACATAAATGTGATGAAATGGAAACAACTCTGGATTTGGGATTAAAGGATCTAGCTCTGCTACATACCTGCCCTATGAATTTGGCCTACCTAACAATTTTCTCTGAGCCTCTGGTTTCATCTATAATAACAACTATGTGTGATAAAAAAAAAAAAAACCTCATACATTCAGGGTCAAAGAGACAATTTAATAAATTAAATAATGTATACAAAGTAGTACATAAATGGAAAATGCCACACAATACAGCATGACAACTAGGTACAAAATGGCAGAGGAAATGTAAATAAACTGTAAAGTCCTTAAGCTCAGGGTCTGTAACATATTCATCTTATACTTCTTATACATAGCATGTGGCTTAAAAAACAAATCATCAAACCATCAATGTCAGTTGTTGAATTGGAAGCATCTATAAGATCTGTGTGTTCAATTCTCAGAATGGCCTTCCAAGGTCCCTTCTGATAAATTCTCTAATATGTGTGGTATTCTTCAAAGTGTGGTCCTCCCATAACCAGCATTAGATTTGGCTGGTTTGCTTTTTAAAAATGCAGGCCCCCAAAACTCATCCAAGCAGACTGTAATGCAATGTATCAAGCACCCAAGATAACTATAGAACTGATCTTGTGCCATAGTTACTGGGTGTCCAAAAGTAAATTATAGTAGGTTTTAAATTTACTTTTGGACACTCAGTAACTATGGCACAAGATCAGTTCACTCACAGAGGGTATGTGCTCTTAACTCATATATTCTATATATCCAGCCTTTTACAGTTTATAAACTGCTTTCAAATACATGAAATACAAATATCAACAATGAGAAATGGTTTAAAAACTTTATAGTACTATAAGAATGAGAGACAATATAATTTAAAAATAAAGTTGTGTCCATAATAAATTTAAATGTGTTTAAAAAAACCCATTTATTTGGTTGTTATCTGTGTTTCTCTATGAGATTGTGTTCTATATGGTGCTGAAACCCCACTTTGTTCCCTGCTGTATCCTGGCACTAAAAAGGACCTGGCACATAGTAGATGCTCAATAAATATTTACCCAACAGAACAATAAATATGCAAAAGTGAAATGCATATCTCAGAAGAGTTGTTGGCTTAAAATCTTCCCAGTAGTACATAAGGATGGGTTCCTACAACAGAGTTTATGGCCCAGGTTCTTTTTATCAGAAGAAAGGAGGAACACAGGGCCCAACATACACAATCAGCTGAGGAGATTTCATACATATCCCTCAAGATACTAATTTTTTAACTGAGTTTAGTTAAAAATGCAAACTGGAAAGCAATCGTCCTCAATTTCCAGATGCTTTTATTCCAGAATTAAATCCAGTTGCAGAGCATATAAAAGCTTTCCTGAGGAAGAATGACACTTTACTCTGCATTGAGGGGCAAAAGGGTAAAATAGTTTTGGGATCTGAGGGTGTGTAATGGTCATGTTTTCCTGCAGTTATGAAAAAATGACTATTGTGATATTGTAAATTATAACAAAAAATTGGGTCTTCATGCCCATTTCTGACACAGAGCCCTTGAAACTCTTGGAATTTCCTAAGCGATGAGAGTGATAAAGGTTGTCTTTTGTTATGTTAATGAGATGGGTTTGGGACCTCACCTAAGGGAGGGACTGATTGCCAAGGACCAAACATGTGATTAGAGGTGGAACTTTCAGCCTTACCCCTTGACCTCCAGGGAATGGAGAGGAGCTAGAGGTTGAATGAGTTGCCACTGTTCAGTGACTTAGCTAATCATGACTATGTCATGAAGCTTCCAAAAGAACTCAAGAGGACAGTTTCTGGTCCTTTATTTTTTTTTTTCAGAGAGCTTCTACATTTAGGGAACCAGAACACTCCATTTGCCAAGGAGCCGGACCCCAAGCTCTAGGAAGACAAAACCTCCTTTGCTCGGGACCTTACCCTATGTACTTCTTCACATGCCTGTTGATTTGTATCCTTTATCATATCCTTCAATAAACTGGTAAATGTTAAGTAAATGTTTCCCTGAGTTCTGTGAGCCACTCTAGCAAATTAATCTAAAGAGGAGGTCATTGTCACCTCCAATCAGTAGCCTGTTGGTCAGAAGCATGGATAAGAATCTGGGACTTGTGACTATAATCTGAAGTGGGGGGTTGGGACAGTCTTATAAAGCTGAAACTCTAACCTATGGGATGTGATGTTATCCCCAAGTAGTGTCATAATTGATTTGAATTCTTGGACACCCTGCAGGTATCTGAAAATTGTTTGGTGTTGTGTGTGGGTAACCCTCCCACATCTCAAATGGGAATTTGGTCCAGGAATCTTAAAAGAACCATAGGCTGGCAGAGAGATTAAGTTCAAGAGCCTGATCTTAACTAGGGGCTGTCCCTGGGACTCCAGGTCTTGTTTAATCATTCTATGCCCTCCAGCGCCTCAAAGATGAGGGAAGGGAATCTAACTAGTTGCACATCAGGACTTAAGAAGACGGCAGGAAAATCATATGAATGTCACTTGGCTGTGATGCTCTTGCTAATCAAGAACAGAAGTTGGTTTCCAAAAGGATGTTATTTAGCTCCGATCACCCTTAGGGGTATATGAGGATGGCTTCAAGAATATGTAAGTAAACAAGGTTAAGTTTGGGGCTTAGATACCTCCAAAATGAACAGTCATTAAATAGGTTCAATGTTAAAGTCCATGATTTTAATTGCCAAATCCCCACAATGACCACTGTCAACATTCCCATCTCCTCACATCATAGCCAGGGTCTTGGCTTCTACAAAACATTAATCTCCACCTTATCTGGCTCTGCTCTGCAAAAGACACAAAGAAAGGCTCAGCATATACAATTACAAAACCATCTGAATACTGAATTAATTCCAAGTAGGGTTAGGATGTAAGCAACTTCACTATAAGGAGCTTTATTCTTGAGAAGGAACTATGCTTACCAATTCATATATTTTTTTATTCTTTCATTCAAAAAATATGTTAATGCCTCAAGGAACTTACAGTCCAATGATAAATAGTATGACTCAATAATTGTGCATTAAGTGAATAAATACAGAATGAGTAAATGCACTTGTGATTAAAATGTCTATAATTCTTCAATGAACGAGCTATATAAATTTGACAAAGAAAACAGAAATCCTTTTCCTGATTATTAGTTGATATGGGGGAGGCTGATAAATGCATAAAAGTCTTAAAATTTGCTCTTGATGCTGAACTAACAAGTATCAATACCAAAACATACAACCTGACCCATGCAGATATTTATAGGATTTAATAAAATCCTGAACTTTGAGATAGCATGAAATAGAAATCTGTCAATACTGGAAATGAAAATATTCTAAAATAGCTTCTAATAAAGGCATACTGGAAAAGGTAAAATAGGTGTTCAGTAAGTGTTTGCTGAAAGAATAAATCCCTGGAAAAATCATTTTTAGGGGCATATAAATAGAAATACTAAGAATGAACAAAAAAGTGTGAAAACTAGAATTGATGTTTGTACATAAATAGAATAAGCAGCAAATTCCAGAGGGTCAGTATATAGGGAGACATCTCCCAATGTTTATCAGAAGGACAGAGTAGAACAAAATGTGGTCCTTTTTGCAGAAATTAGTTAATGCATTACTGAAATAACGCATTATGAAATAAAATGTATCAGTGGTTAAAAGTTCACCGTCACTCTTAAAAATGTTTCAAGAGACAGAAGAAGGAAAATATGACTCCTATTTGCAAGTAAGCGATGGGGAAAAAGGTGAAGAGTAAGTAATTATCCAAACTGGCACGGAGTTGAACCAACGAGGAGACAAACACAGATGGTCAGAGATTCCATTTAACCTTTCACCTAAAAGTTGCCATCTACCTACGAGAACTAATTCTACCAGTGGTTCAATTCTGATTCAGAAGGAAAAGAGTCACCTTCTGAGTCATAACATCACCCTGGTTTTCCTTTTGGTCCTCTGTTCCAAGCCTACCAAATCCCAACCCATTTTAAATCGTCTAAAGGTGGCCTGGCCAGCACCAGAATTTAATGCTTCCATAAATGAACTCTGATTGACATGGAAGATGACTCACTCTCAGAAAAACTTGTATTGCTGCCATTTGGTCAGTTTGGGGTTTGTTTTTAAAATGAATGCCAGTTGAGGCTGAGCAGAAGCCAGGGTGTGTTTTTATTTTATGTCTCAAATAAAAATAAAGAGCTGGGTATGAATAATCAAAGTGGCAGGCGCCTCCCTGGATACTTCTAAACCTTCCAAAAGCAGTCCCGGGCTCAGCAAAATGTAATATAGTCAAAACAACCATGAACAGCATTAGGACCAAGGGTTTGCCCCAGAAAAATAAAATAATTTCCATACAGATTCCTCTGCAGCCCCAAACTCCAGTGCCTTTCAATAGTATATTACGTTAAAATGTCTTTTCTGGGGGGTAGGAGTCCTAAAAAGACAATTCCTGGAAGCCAGAAGGATATCACATAAAAAGAAGATAGATATTATTATCTAGTATAATTCTTAAAACAAGCAGAGACTCCTCTAATTCGCCATATATACTTTGTCACTCCCGATTAAATAGTAGAAGACATATGGTTAACTTGTTATTCTGATCAGTTTTAGGGATTAAAAATATTCTTCATCTTCCTCTCTACAGCTTACATATTCTGTGGATAGCTGACAGTAGGTACACAATGAGGAGAGAGGGAAAGAGAGAGAGAAGTGCGGAGGAGAGCAGGTCGTTGAAAAGCAAGAAGGTGAAACTAAAAGCGAGAATGAATAAGCACTAGATTAATTTTTGAAAAAGAACTTTAATAGTGATTGGGAAACTAGAAAATTAAATGGGGCTTTTGTAAAACTTATGGATGTTAGTCAACAACGTATCCTAGAAAAAGTGGGCAATGCTTAGGATATTGTTCCAAGAATTTGGCACACCGAGTTAAAAGAAATCTGAAACTTTTGATTCTGATACAAAATAAAAAACAGGGTAAAGCAGAACAGAGTAAAAATTATACTCCTACATCATGATGCATTTGGAAGTAATTAGCCCTATAGAATACATCATGATAATAAAAAGATATTTCAGAAAACTTGTGATGGAAAAGAACCTTCAGTGGTGTATGGTCTGAATCAAGTTAAATGGCCACTGCCCAGCCGCAGAGGGAGGTTATTTGTTTTCCAGATCTGCGATTGCTGATTTTTCTCATGCTCTCAGCAAAACCTCTCTTATAGTGTCTTTATTTTGAGAAAGGCCAAAGCTTTTTATATACATTAGCACATTAGCCCCCAATTTATTTCTGAGATGAACAGGTATTGTTACCATCACTATAAACACAGGGCAAAAAAGATGCAAAAGGGCTGGTTGAGAGGGCCCTGGGAGTGCCCTGTACCAGTCTAATGAGGCACACCTTGTTCTCTCACTCAGAGTTGGAGCCTCAGGAATAGGAACACATTTTAATATAGCCCAAAGGACAGCCCTACAAGCTTAGTATGAATTTAGAAAGAAAGAAAGAAGAGAGGGAGAGAAAGAGAGAGAGAGAAAGGGACAAAGGGAAGGGAAAGAAAGAAAGAAAGAAGAAAGAAAGAAAGAAAGAAAGAAAGAAAGAAAGAAAGAAAGAAAGAAAGAAAGAAAGAAAAAGAAAAGGAAGAAAAGGAAGAAAAGAAATAAAAGTTGAACACTGAGCTCAGAATTCAGAAAGATCTTTGGCCCCAGCTTGCTCTCATAATCAGAAAATATTTAGCATTGTCAAATGCTATTCCAGACTTAGGGTCCTTTTTTTTTTTTTTTAAAGATTTTATTTATTTATTTGACAGAGAGAGAGCACAAGCAGGGGGAATAGCAGTGGGAGAGGGAGAAGCAGGCTTCCCGCTGAGCAGGGAGCCCGATGTGGGACTCGATCCCAGGACCCTGAGACCATGACCTGAGCAGAAGGCAGACGCTTAACCGACTTTAACCGATTGAGCCACCCAGACACCCTTAGGGTCTTAAAAACAAAAAACAAAACAAAACAAAAACACAAGTCTTCCTGGAGAAGGAAACCAACTAAAATTTTACTTATGAAGTGTTTTTAATCTGATTGTTTTAAATCAGAGTATGAAAACTGAAGCCATGCTTTCTCCTCAGGAGATCTGCCTTAGAAATAGATGGACGTGTTTGTTCTGCACCTCAAGTTCATGTCCTTGCACGCCAACATCAAGTTTCACCATCACCCCGGCTCTGCCAGGAGAGTAAAAGAAACCGCTTTTTTTTTTTTTTTTTTTGGTGTGTGTAAAGTTAAAAGTTTAATAATTGTATAGCACTTACATTATTAAAACAGAGTTTTATGTAGTTTTAAAGCTATAGTAAGCATTATAAAAATGTGAGCAGAACAGACTTCAGCACCACAAGGGGAGACCCCGTATCAGAGAGAATCTCCGGGGCTAAGATAGCAGTGATTATGCTGGGACAGATCAGAGTATCTGCACAGGGAAAATCCCCTTGCTGGGGACCACAGCAGGATCCCATCCATCATATCACATGTTAGTTCAGAGAACTAAAACTCTTGAAGCATTTTTGGCAGCAGGGAGAACTTTTAGCATCCTAATGCTTTTACAAGGCTGACTTTTTCTTTTCTCCCCAGTGTGCTTCACGATTTCATAACATGAGAAACATAGGAGCAAAAGTTAAAATGCTTAAATGGTCCCCATAGGGTATTTAAATAAACACTGTGATTGCAATTTAGACAATCTGGAGTCCATTCAATATTAAATCCCCACCCTAAACTACAGCTACTACACAAATAGGGAATTCATGGTATACTCCACATGGCCATTTACTACTGCAAGGATTGCCTCTCAACAATCATGGGGTGGAGCTAGCCAGGCCTAAGATTACACCAGTTAAATCTGTCAACAACTGGAGAGAAAGCTCCACTGAGCAAACACACTGATTCCTCTCACACAGCCCGTCTTTGTCCCAGCTTTGCTACAACTCCACCAATCTCACACTATCTTCAGCAGTGCAAGCAGGCACTTCTCTTGCAACCAGTTGTAACAAAAGATGCCTTTCTTTATGTTCACACACTGTATGTATATATTTATGCTGTTCCCTCCCCCGCCATTTCCACCCCTTCCTACAGACCCAATCCTAAATAAAGCTTGATTGAAGTAAATCATAAGCTATTCTTCATCTCAGAAAAATACATGAAGAAAGTGGCAATAGGACTGACCAGGTTCCTTTTGACAAGGCCCTCGTAAAAATAATACTCCATAACGTATGGCTTTGTGTGCACCAGGGAAAAGAGTAGATGCAAGAACTAGACAGGCAATAAATATCCTAAAATATGGTGTGCCAAATTGAAACAATTGGGTGGTGAAATATGTAGAACCACTGAGTGTTCCTCCAACTGCTCTCAGACATCGGGAGGTTCATGGGATCACGGTGCCCTTTTTCATTTTTATGTACTGTTGAAAAAAATACTGTGTTGTGGTAATATTTTAGCTATGGCATTCAAAAATTATTATTATTATTATTATTATTATTATTATTATTAATTGATACTTCTGGTTATAGAATGTATTACAGTATTTATGTTTAGGGAAGAAAAACACTTTTTAGGCAAAATTTGTTCACTAAAAGGAAAAATCTTTTTTTTAAGATTTTATTTATTTATTTGACAGAGAGAGAGAGACAATGAGAGAGGGAACACAAGCAGGGGGAGTGGGAGAGGGAGAAGCAGGCCTCCCGCTGAGCAGGGAGCCCGATGCGGGGCTCGATCCCAGGACCCTGGGACCATGACCTGAGCCGAAGGCAGATGCTTAACGACTTAACCACCCAGTCGCCCCTAAAAGGAAAAATCTTAAGCCTATACCTCAAAGAATTTTTTGATTTCAGATTAAGATAGAGCATATTTCTGTCACCCCAAATGGTTTACTCATGACCCTTTCCAGATAATTCTGTACCAGAGGTGACCTCCATAGGTGAATTTTCCCTAGAACAAAACTAGGTTAGTTTTGCCTAATCACTCTACGTTAGTTTTTGCCTGAAACAAACATGTTTAAACTGTAGATGGCAAACATAATGCTGCAAGTTTTCTGTACATTACCTCACTTTAAACCCTTTTAATCCTGAGTACAAGAAGAGACAGGTATTTCTGTCCCAAGTTTCTAAGAGAGAGGATAAGTAACTTGTTCAACATAAAATTGCATCTGAAAATCTGATTTTATTACACTCAAATAATCAGTTAGGTTATATTTATACTATATAGACCATTAAATATGATCCCCAATTAATGGTTTAAAAATTAAATGCATCACATAATAACAGTGTTAATAACAATATTAATCCCATCCTGTCTTGCAGGTACTGAGCTAAAAGCTTATCGCACTGCCTCATTTAAACCTCATAGCAACCCTGTAAGGCAGATGTTGCTATCTCATTTTGCAGATGGAGCAAAAAGGTGAAAATATTTGCCCACGTTTAAATAATACGTGGATTCAAATCTTGTACTTTCTGACTCTTCGTTGTTGGTTCGTAATAAGCACTCAATAAATATGTGTTGAATTACTGAATTAAATGATGAATAAAAATGCTTGAGGAAAAGTAGACTATGTTTTGAAAATGCTAAGCAAAGTTGTTCATCACTCCGTGATGACATTTACAGGAAAAAAAAAAAAACACCAAACAATTATAGAAATCGAAAGTTAGAGAACCTTAGATATTACTTGGTCTCTTTCCTTCATTTTGGAGATGAGTAAACTGAAGCACAAAATTACCTGTTCAACAACATATAGTCACATAATGTTGACTTGGGTTGAAAATCAGGTTTCCTGAGCCTTGTTCCAGTATTAGCTTTGTTCTGTTTCTATGGTTCTGAATCAAACATACTGCATGGGTTCTAAATAAGTTTACAATTGAATTTGTTAAGTTTATCAACACTTCAAAATAGTTGTGACAATTATTCTGTAATGCATCACGAGGAGAACTGGAAAAACGAAAAAATATAGAACAAGTTTACTTTCCATGAGATGCTTAGACATTTCATTGTCACGAGAAGAATTAACCTTATGAGACAGTGAGTATTAATAAATGTGTGCTCCTGAAAAAAAAACCTAGCCCTATAAAAGACTGCATGATAAAGTATATCATTAAATATAATCAACCAGCACAATATATGGAAGAGATAATACCTACAGTGAAAGTCAGGAAGGGGTGAGATTAGGGTTGGCAGCAAATATCAAGGAATTTAAGACCAGTGTAGAAGTTATCAAAGGCTCACAGGTTTGAGAAGAGAAATTATCCAGTGCAAACCCCTCATTTTATACAAGAGGAAGTGTGTTCAGGGAGATGACAGTCTTTGCCCATGGCCACAAATCTCCTTGGTAGCAGCAGTATGGCAACAGCCGCTCAGTTCCAGTCTAGGATTCTGTCCATGAGCACCGTTTTACCAACTTCTCCATGAGATATTGACAGAGAAAACTTAGTCCTCACCCAATACAGTAAAATAAGTTAAACATTAATGAGTGGCTCACATGCCTTAAAAGACACCTATAAAAATATTACTTAGCAGTATAATGACCCAATGGCTTCAATTTTGAACGTATTACAACTGGACTTTGGCACTTAGTACATACTAATTTCTTAAAGATAATTAAAGAAACAAGATAAGTCCCAGAGAATCCATCTTCCAACTCATTCACTATCCTTTTAAAATGTATAGCTCAAAGAAGAATAAAAATGAAAAATACATTTTTACAAAACTACTTTTTTTTTCTGACATCTTATGATGGGATATACTTTTGTTCTCCAGTTAAAATTGTCAGTGGTGCACAAGTGATTTCATCCTGTGAACCCATGAGGAATGCAACCACAGGCAAGCCTTCCAGCTGTTGTTCATCAAGAATTGTAATATTTATTCTGGAAGGAGCAAATAACAGATGCATTTGGAGAATGTGAGTTCACCTGGTTCCTATAGCATATGAGCCCAAATTCAATTTGCTAGTCAATAAACATCTTGTAAAAGAGCAAAAACCACCAAAAATTTAAAAATAAATAAAAAATTTAAAAGCACCAGGTTCTGTGAATTTAAATTTTAGAGTCCATGCACAATCTTGATTTTAATCCTTATCTTCCATACCACTCCCATTTATACTGTAATTAATCAGTAACTGTCGGTGGTATTTTTCTGGGAACATGTTTTTTTCTAGCCATTTCAATATCCTATCATGCTTCTTTCTTTAAAAATGGCATCTTCATTTTCTGGGACAATAACTTACAGTTGGTTTAAAGATGACATGAAATGTATTTTCAGCTCTCTTTCCTGATTTACAGCCATTTTCAATAAAACTGCCAACCAGGCATGAGAATCCATGAAAACACTTCAGGGTCCCTGAAGGACCATCTATCATTTTCAAATGAACATTTGTATTAGAAAACAGAATTTTTCAAAAGTGATTCAAATTTAGACCTTTTACCTTGCAAGTACTCCAGTTACACACTTCTGATACCTTCTAAAAGGAAAATAAATAAAAAATAATATACAATGAATTTAAGCAATTGTACAAAACCAGGTAGAAAGAATAGACAATTTTTATTTATTTATTGCTTTTCATCTCTTGTTCCCAGTTTTTGGCTATTTGATAGGTAATATACAAAAGAATAAATGAACATAGAAAAAAAGTGAAACTTCTGTCAGGTGATTTCTTGATAAATTTCTGATAAAATTTTAGTGGTCTAATAAGTTACCTTTTTTGGATAATCTATAAATTTCATTTTTTAAAGCTAATCGGTCCCTTTCACCATATCTTTTAAAGAATGAGCCAATTAAAATGACATTAGCATGGAAAATTAAAAGTAACCTTAAGTCTTAAATCTGTGAGATTTAAAATAAATTTAGTTCATTGGAAATTAAACTCTACTGAACATCTGACACTGAATAACTGATAATTCACAGTCAAAATATGTTCATCTTTGTTTCTATCAATGTTCAATATACAGATTACTCAAATAGACTCTATTCCATCAATATTTACAGAATGCTGAAAGCCCGTCTAGAATTCAGGGTCTAAGAAGATGGGTGTGGGCAAGGGGGTACTGGCAGCAGGGTAGGATGGAGCAATGAGAAACTCATCTGGGGGTGATGGAGTGTTTCATACTGCCAAATTCTCAGTATAGACTACACACCCTTCAAAAACAAAGAAAGAAAAAACTTAACAAAAAATCCTTAGGCAGAGCAAAACAAAAGGTGAGAGCCTGAACTTGGAGAGCCAGAGTACATGGCTCCAAGCTTGGATCTGCTACTCAACAATAGGCAAGTAACACAACTTCTCTGTAACTTGGTTTCCTCATCCAGTAGTATAGAGTTTGCTAAGTATAAAATAAGTTAATATACATAAAACACTTAATACTGTGCCTCACATAGAGTGAACACTATATACACATGTTTGCTATTATTACCTTTTTTTTAATTGAAGTACAGTTGACACACAATGTTACACTAGTTTCAGGTGTACCACATAGAGGGATTCGACAATTCTATATGACAATGCTATATGTTCACCATAAGTGTAGTTACCACCTGTCACCGTACAATGCTAACAATGCCACTAACTATATTCCCTATGCTGTACTTTTCATCCCCGTGACTTATTCATTACATAACTGGAAGTCTGTACCTCCCACTCCCCTTCACCCATTTTGTCCATTCCCCACCCCCCTCCACTCTGGCAATCTATTTGAATAATCTGTCTTTTTGTTTCACAGTATTATGGACCTGGTTTCTCTTCCTATTTAGAGTATAGCACTTGGAGGCTAGAGATTATGCCTTACATTTTTATATTGTCACCAATCTCTAACACAGTCCTATAGTCTAGGAGCTATTTATTTGGTATGTTGGTATATAAATGACAGTAGTAATGGAAGAACAAGGATAGAAAAATTTTTCAAACACTTAGGAGAGATGAGTTCAGCCTAAAGCGGGGGTAGGGATGGAAAAAGAAAAAAAAGAAGAAGAAGAAGAAAACGAAAGAAAGAAATTACCAACTTCCAAGTGGAAGCATTCCAGACCAAGAAAATAGGATAAGTTAACTTGACAGTAAGAATTCCTTCTAATTGAGGGAGAGACAAAGCTGGACTTGGATATTCCTCTGTGGTTATATTTTCTCTTATGATATGTTGTTCCTACATATCTCCTCATTCCTGCAATAAAAATATTTTTTTCTATACTCCGGAAGACCAGCCTGACAGTACATTGCTGTCATAAAGATGCACCATGACAATGAATGGAAGGATCTATAAGAAGATGGACATATTTTAAGGTCAAAGTCATAAGGAAAATCCATAGCTTCTTGGAAATAGCAGCCAAATTAAGCAATTTGCTAAGCTATACCACCTATGTATTTGTTCCAAGAGAATTTCTCCCACAGAACTTGAAGTTATCTGGTAGAGTGGATATCCTGACAATATTAACAAACAGTAGAACTCATTACCTTATACTGATATTTTTATCATTATAGCAGATTAGATAAAGTGAAAGCTTGTTTTAATGAGAAAGATGAAAAATTTGAAAACACCTGAATGTTCCAAACCAAGCTTGGAGGAATGATGAAAACATTTGGTCAAACATAAAATTATGAGATTTTAACAGAGATTTTCTAAGACTTCACTTGATGCACATTTTTGTGTCATTATTTTAATAGGACATTTTAAACAAATCTAATTGAATGAAAAAAGTTCTATGTAGACAAAGTATAGAGTAAGTTCAATGGAATCACACCAATTCCTCTTTTTTTTTTTTTTAAATTCACTTTTTACTTCTAAATTCACAGATATTTCCAAATAGGGATATCGATGTGCTTGACTTAGCATCAGGCCACACACAAGGATCAGATGAATTTATTTCCTCCTCTTCTAACAGTTCAGCAATGTCCATGATTTTTAAATCCTGCACTGCCACAAGGCCACAAATAATACTAAATTTAACAGATCAAATCAAACCTGTATACTCAGATGCCAATTCTATAGAAAGACGGTAAAGGATCTCACAATCTTAAATCCGGGAGGGAAAAAAAAAAGCTACCACCTGCACCTGGATGGCTACTAGCAGTGATTATATAAATGAACTACATTAAATACAGTTAAGCACTGCTGTACATTTTAGTACCTATCTGATTAATGACAAAAGTAGGGACAGACAGTTGCAATATGGAATCTAATGTTTATACCCAAACAGTACATCAGTCATTTAGCCCGAATTTACCTTACTCCCACACAAACCTGGTGTCAGGCTCAATGTTTACTTCTATA
Source organism: Eumetopias jubatus (assembly GCF_037043125.1). NCBI lineage: Eukaryota > Metazoa > Chordata > Mammalia > Carnivora > Otariidae > Eumetopias > Eumetopias jubatus. The sequence goes on from NW_028274814.1 coordinate 60,203,544, forward strand.
CCAAAGGAAAAAAAAAAAAGGCTCAATATTCAATTCGAGGAGTCCTACTTTTTTTTTCACATGAACAAAACTTGTATGTGTGAAAGAAAATCCCAAAGCCTTTCAAACCACACTTACGAATTTGCTTTCAACATTTCTGAAGCATTTATCACACCTCTCTCAAAAGTTCTATGCCCTACTCAGAAATCTTAACTATGACTACTGCATGATATGGGCAATTTGGTTTCTGCTCTTTGAATTGTTTTGCTTTTTATTAATTCTCCAAACATTAAATGTGCTACCTTTGTGTTGCTAGACCATTTACTTCATTAACAGTCACTGGCATTTAGAAACAGGGATCGCAGGTTTTCCTTTTTATACCATGTAAGACTTAAATAGAAAATAAATAATATAGTTGTTGAACTCTTCTTTCAATAGACAAGCGTGTCAGTTAAAAATCCTATCCTTTCACATCAGAGGGCTATGATCTGAGGGAACTGTGATGCAGAAAGGATGGGAAAAAAAAGATTTAATTTGAAAAGTGGTCACTGTAAAACGGCAGACAGATACAGAGGAGATAAAGCCATAATCCAAAGCAGCCCACCTGACTTTGAGAAACTTTTTTATTATTTTAATTAAGAAAATTATAATTTCAAAGGTATGGCCGAAACCACAATTAAAAAGAAAAAAAAAAGTTGAAATAAGCAAACCCCAAGTTTGAATGTTCCTCAGCTGGAATCAAACTGAAAGAAATCACAGACTCTCATGGCTTGAGTTTTATTTGTTTGACTTTTGCTAAACTGTTTAATTCATGAATATTTTTCAAAGGAGCTTAGGAGGCCAAAATAAAATTACACTAATGTACAATGTGGTACAAAGGAAACACTCAAAATGCACAAATGCCCGCACACAAAGGCAAGATGCTGCTTCCTCCCACATACGTATCAGATGCATATTAGCGAATCAAAAGAAATGAAGTCAGCAAGTGGAGAGGAAGATAGGGAGATAGCTGATAATTAGATGTGGATTAAGGGAGTAAGAAAAGTGGGGAGAAAGATGACTGGAATTGGAAAACAGAAATGGTCCTTTTCCCCCATTGGTTTCATTTCAATCCAACTTCTAGAATGTGGGAGTATTTAGGGGTTTTTTTGTGGGGTTTTTTGCCTTTTTTTTTTTTTTTTTTATAGCCCTTCTCCAACATGTGTGGCATCTAGCATCTGGGTTTGGGTGGCTTATTATTATCTTTCTAAACATATAGTTTGATATTCCTTTAATTAAAATGGTGACCATCACCCAAAACAACTTTTCTGGAGAAGGACCTTGTAAACCCACAAAACCCAGGCATGGGTTTGTTGAACCTGCAGGCAGTTTTGTTTAAGTGAGCATTAAAGACTTGGCAAGTCCGCTGTGCTCTCATTTTCTTATTCTCTATTATCTAGCCACTTAATAATTTCAGAAACCTTAATCAGACTCTAACCAAAAAAATCCACACAGTGCTTGGGATAGAATGATAATACCATCTGTTTTCATTCTTATGTGGGTTCTTTCCAGCCATACAATCCAGCATTCTGGCTGCTTACTTTGTAAAGATCCTAACATTATAGGTGATTTAAAGGAAAGTCTCCTATGCCTCTTGCAAACATGCAGAATCTTTTCAATTCACAAAAAGTCTGGAGTATTTTCTTATTAATGTTGGTTGCATTTGAATTCTATAGATAAATAGGACCAATCCCAATACTTAAAGAGAGAGAGAGAGAGAGAGAGAAAGCTACTTCTTGCTTTTTTTGGTAATGATTGGTAAGATGGAAAGCTCTCCTAAAAGAGTTTATTTGGCATGTGACTTCTCATTCTCTTAAAGTCTAGATGGCAATTTTAAAAATAAAATAGCTAAACCGCCCCTAAAAATAGAACTGACTTACTGAGAACCTTTATACAATGACTTTTCAAATGTGCAGCTTTTACCATATTCATTAAGAATTAGATTACAATATCATTATTCAAGGATAATAAATAAAGAAATGCCAGTATCCTTTCCTTCTAGTCATGGTAACAAGTAAGAATTCAGAGCAAAGGTCAAATGCTTTTAAACTCTTTGATACAGGAAAAATTAGCCAATGATATGGAAAAATACACTCCAAATAATTCATTTTTGCAGATTTTAACAATCAATATGGAGCACCATATGATAGATATGGCTCCAACAATCTGTATCAATCATGAAGATTGGCAGTGGCAAACTACACAGACCAATTTTTGTCATGCTACCACAGTCGATTTTACAGACTATGTGTAACCAAGACTTACTCTGGTGCTTTCCCTGACACACCACACAGCCCCTTCCAAGATCTGCTTCCAACACATTCAAGGGCTTTTCTGAACCAAACCTAACTGAAAACCTTTGGAGACTGGCACACAATTCTTACGATACTCCATGTTTTCCTTCCAAAGGCTGCATCTTTAATACATTATATTGGGTTTTTCCCATCACACATTTAATGTGTGAAATTTCTAAACTCTTCCCCTTCACTTATCTAAATTGAACTTTGGCAGCCAACAGTTAACTGTTGGAGAGTTGCTTAAAAACGATCAAACCCTTTCTAGATCTGATTGCAAGAAGTATCAGTGCCAAGATAGAAATTTCAGTCTTCATCATACACAAAATCAATATGTATGCTTTGCTCTGGAAAGAAAGCCACCTTGAAAATAATTAATAAAACATCAAAGCTGCATACAACTTCAAAAATCCACATAAGACTGAAATATTCGAGGCAATTAAAAGAAATTACTAATTTATATAAGGTGGTACTTCTCTTTGAAAGGTATTTTCATATACACACACACACACACACACACACACACACACACACACACACACACACACTGAAATCTCAGTTTTGGCTTCAAAATGGCAATTTAAAATCTTAACAACATATCCATAGCAATTATGAATGTTATATTAAATACATAAACTTCAAAAAAACATAAGAATAACTTGGAAATATTTAAATAATATCAAAAGCTATAGAGAACTGCAGCCTACATCTTCTCACTGAAACACAATGCATAGGCATATTATTAGAATTTGGAAAAAGGCATACATTTGATATTATAGTATGTACATAAGTGAAATGAGACCTCCATAAAACACATGACAACAAAATAAATCTCATGTGTCAGTTGCATTTTATCATCCTACAGAGTTAACTTTCATTGATTTATTCTTTTTTTTAAAGATTTTATTTATTTATTTGACAGAGAGAGACAGAGTGAGAGAGGGAACACAAGCAGGGGGCGTGGGAGAGAGAGAAGCAGGCTTCCCGCTGAGCAGGGAGCCTGACGCAGAACTCGATCCCAGGACCCTGGGATCATGACCTGAGCCGAAGGCAGACACTTAACGACTGAGCCACCCAGGCGCCCCACATTGATTTATTCTTATATACACCTTGCTTAGTGGTGGATATTTTTAAAACAGGCTTAAAAAAGGTGACTAAGAAGCACAGTAGATAGGGAAGATGGGGAAGGGAGGGGTGATGTGAGAGAGAGGGAGAGGGAGAGACAGAGAGAGAGAGGGAGGGAGAGGGAGAGACAGAGAGAGAGGGAGGGAGAGGGAGAGACAGATAGAGAGGGAGGGAGAGGGAGAGACAGAGAGAGAGGGAGGGAGAGGGAGAGACAGAGAGAGAGGGAGGGAGAGGGAGAGACAGAGAGAGAGGGAGGGAGAGGGAGAGACAGAGAGAGAGGGAGAGAGAATGAATCACATATTAGGGAGGTGCCTGAGAAAAGGAAAGCTTGACAGAAGAGATGATGTTTCTTTTGGCTTTTGAAGATGAGCCAGTTTTTGAAGGCTGTGAATGGAAGGGTGCACATCCTGGACAAGGATAAGCAACTGCGTAAGAGGAAGACGGAAAGTTCTCTTTGGATAAGATCGAGAATGGTCTTGTTTACCTGGCTTAGGTGTTTAGACTTTATCCAGTAGGCAACTGGAAGTCCTTAGAGGTTTTCAATCAGGAAGATGACATAACCAGATCTGCATTTTTAAAAGATAACTGGCATCATCAATGAGATAAACAGATCTGTAACAAGAGCCAGGAGGCAAGGAATCCACTCAGGAGAAATCTGTGATGTACTGTGACAGATGGTGAGACCCTCCAGTAAGGTGCAAACACTGACGCTTGAGAGCAATTGTTTCTGTGCTCTCCGTGAGGCCCTAACCCTATATCCAATCCAGTGTGTTGATTTCAAGGACCCACAAGGCTTTTTAAAACTTGAGCCTTTCTAGAACATACAACTTTGCAGAGAACTTTAGACATTTCTTAATCAAACCTCTCAACCTCCTTAGAAATAAAAGGGTAACTTTTACTCGGTATAGAAAAACATTTTAATAGAAATACTGTAACTATGACTTAGTGCCTCTGCATCAACGTCTTGAGAGCATCAACTGACCTACTTCTCTATTTGTCATTAATCTTTTACATCTGATGATACAGCAAAAACTACAACTGTGTCTAGTTGCAAATTGGGTCTCTCTTCCCCATTAGTTTTGCTCTGTGCAATATCACAAGCCAGCCAAAATGATGAAAAGACATGGCATTTGTCTGAAATGAGAGGAAAAAAATAGAATGGGTAGGAATGCACTAATTGTGGCATTAGAGACCAAGAAGCTGCTTTAGAATTTATTTAGTCAACTTTTTCATTTTAAAGATAAAGAAATCTTGACCCAGTGAGAGTAAGTGATTTGTCCAAGATAAAATCAACTCCTAAGAAGAACACAAGAAACCATGTAACTGTTAACCCAGATTTCTAAAGCTGTTTATTTTATAAATTTTATAAAACTGTATTTTATAAATCACTTTATAACAAAGTTGTTAATAAAATTTTGGGAAAAAGTTTTTTCTCAAGGACTTACAAAAATGATAAATATTATATTTTTTACATTTCCTAAATTAAGGAAGATGTTTATTTGTATTTTTATTAAATGAGAGGGAAGTTATTTGTATTTATCTACAAAGTTTCAGTAATAATATCCTAAGCCTGCAAATGGCACTAAAACACATGTAACTAATTTGAAACCATTGATTAAAATGATTATTTCTTCAGGTCCAATATATAAATTGTTAAGGAGATAAGTCAGTCCTTTGGGATATCTTAATGATGACTGAGATCCTATAGCATGATTGAGCTGGTCAATTCCTCTTTTTGAGATACCTGATTTTTTAATCTTTTTTTCTAGTTATAGCGTATAGCTGGTTTGTATTTTGGTATGTGATTAAACAACTATAATGCATTAGTGTTTAGGTCCACCTCTGAGTTTTAAAACAGCATAATTATTCCAAGACAGAACTAAAGGGGGCTGCCAGATAGAATTTGTGTGATGTATACATTTCCATCACTTCATTTATTCAGAGTACAAGCAATGGAAGGCTCACAGAGCAAACCTCAAAACAATGACACATTGTTCAAATTCAGGAATTAGGGTGTACTACTTTTCCTTCTTATTATTCTAAAAAAAAAATAGCAAAATTTTGATAAAGTTATTTGGGGGCAAATTCATGTATGTAAAATAAAAATACTCTTCTGAAAGGACAAAATATCTAAGTGAAACTTGAAGAAGTGGAAAAAAGCCTTTGCATATTTCAGTCAGAAACGGTATTAATAACTGCAGGATACCAAAGCACGTAGATATTTTGGGAAAGTGTTCAGTAAAGATTAACCATCTCCATGATTGTAATGCTGAGAATATAGAGGAGCCCAATAAATAAATGTTTAATGTCTAATCCAAATTTGATATTAACTAAGTACAGCAACGTAATCTCCCACATTTCTTAAATTCTTCCACATTACTAGAAAGTAACGTCCCACTACATTAAAAGATCAAAATAAAAGTTGGTTTAATTGACTTTAACTTTTGTATGCATTTTGAAGGTGCATATAATTTTTATACAAATAGGAGAGAAACTGTTATTGCTAATACAAGTTTCTATTGTCTGTCTGTATACTTCACCTAGGACTATGGACTGTGTTGAAACTTCCAATGTTTGAAGATCTACTTCTTTGCCCTTTGAACTGTAAGTCACTTTTGTCCCAAAATATTGTTTGTTGCATTCTGATTGATCTGTGTGCTTTTGCATCTTCCCCAGGATTCCACAGCTATGCCACATTGCTTAAGCCATGCAGAGTGAGCACAAATATTTGATAAGCAAAGGTGATTTTTCCAAGTCTTTGCAGGGGAAGAAACGGCATTGTTGCCAGTGTATGATTTTAATATTTCTTATTGTGATGGTTAAATTAAAACAAAACAAAACAAATCAAGCTTGGCAAGGAAGCCAGAAAAAAACATTAAGGACAATTCTATGTCTTGGTACATTTATAAATTAGGATTACCTTAGCTGGGTCTCTGTAATCATTAGCAGTGATATGCTTATTAACTTGTTAGTTTAATACATATGGCATCAAAGTAAAATCTAATGATGGAGTCAAGCAAAATCACAAAATGATCGTTTTCTCTCTTTACCCTAAGCTGAGCAAGGAACCTTTCCAAGCAGTGTGAACTCATTGGCTTCCCCATAACACTACAGAGCTCACGCTGCCATATAACTGGGAATCAGAGAGGTGAGGTCATTTCATCACTCCTTGCAAAAAAACGCAAAACGTCTGCTAAAATCTGACTTCATTTGATTTACTCTCCAAGACTGTTTTTTATTAAATATGTTTGACTGCTATCTCTAATTAAATGTAGAATTAATTTTGGCAAACTAACCACAGATGCAGTTTATGTTCAATTTTATCAGACAGATTTATTTATAAGCTGTCAACTTCTTGAAAGACTTCATTTTGGAGCAGTTTTAAATTGCTAACAGTAGCTGTAAATGGAGCTACTGTTCTCTGGAACACTAAAGGAAAAGTATGCTATAAATGTCCGTTCCATCTGTGAGGAATCATAAAACAATCACATTCCTTTATTTTTTTTTCCTCCGTAGGACCTTTATTAAATTAGTTCAACTCAATTAAAAATAACTTCAAAAACATTTCAGAGCCTTTTGTTTCATGGAATACTTGGAACTCTCTGCACGGAACGTCACCCTTTTAACTAATCCCTTTTAGTAAATGGAGGAGAATAGTGGTATTGTGACTTCAGACAGTGCTTTCAAGGGTCTCTACTGTACCGAATTGAGGTCACTGCAAGACAATGCTCAACACCCAATAGCCATTCAAACATTCTTCACAACTCTATCAAACGTGTCTTTCTTTCTCTCACCCGCTTTCTCTCATGGCAAACTCTGAGGACAATGGAAAAGCCTCCAGCACCATTTATGGTCACCATATTTGCACATGACAAAGTCTATTCTTCCTGGTTTGCCAACTCCCTGTAAAAAGAATGAACCCTGGGATAGATTTTCCCACCATTACTGTTCTTCAAACTTATCTTGTATTTAATGATTTCTGTTGTTGTTGTTAGAGGGCTGCTACATGGCATTGGAGAAGCTGACTTGCTATTTCCGTGCATGTGTAACAAAGCAGAGACTAAACGCAGAATTAAATATGTCACATTATAGCCAGCATATGCATGATGGAGTGTACAATTTAGTACAAAACGGAGACAAATGATGAAATTGGAATTATTGTACCTTGTCTTATTGTCTAGCATTAACAGTATTATGAAACTTACTGTTTACCCACGAACCACCACGCCTGTGCCCCACAAGCACTATTTAGTTTTGCTTGGGAGTTTTTATGGCGGCAGCCACAAACAAACAAAATCAATTGCTGTAAATTTTTCTCACCAGGGCTGCTCCTTTTTGAACGAAGAAAAAAAAAAAAAAGATGTATCCAGAGCATCGTCCTCCAAACAAACAAGAAAAGCGCATATTTGCAAGCTATATAGTAAAGTTGTTACGATGAAGATTTTGATTTTAATTAAGAATGGGATTTGTAGGACAATTAGTGAGATGTAATATTCTTTGCAAGAAACAGTACCCTTATTGGAAATACCATCTAAAATGGAGTGGGGCACTTGGAGCTGCACAGAGACTTATTTCTATGGGTTTTTACAGTTAATGAGAAAGAAAAAATACAAGAAAAATGTAGGTACCTCACCTGAAATGCAGGAACACAAACTGTTTGCCTTTCTTTTTCCTCCTTAATTTTTCTCTTTAATTTAAACCACAAATATCTGTGCTGTTGAGATTTCAACCAGTTAATCCTCTTGTCATTATTATGTTTATAACTTATTTCTTCACATTTATTTTAAAACCACTGATTATCCGGAGTATACCTCATCTTATCTGATGACTTCACAAAGATGTCATAACGTAGTTAATGATAACAAACACGACAGACTCTTCAGTTATTTTGGATATGCTCAGGTGATCTGACATTAAAAAAACAGCTTTTTCTTACAATATAGAATATAATTTGTATAATTGCTTAAATGTTGGAATGACTACTTCCTTTACAGTATATAAATTTTCATGTGTTATGAAAACTAAAAATGCATTTATTAATCAAGTGCCTGATAATTTCCCAAGTTTATTCAATTAATTTTACAACAAAATTTTCATTTTCCCTTTCTATAAACAATAAGATTAAATATTCCAAAGTGAATTAAGGGATCTCCTTTCTATAGCAGATGGAAAAAATATTAATAGTATGTCACCAGATATTATGCTGTGAATAAGAAAGCCCAAATATATATAATCACATGTATGTAGTTGAAAACATGTATTGAACCCAAAATTCTGCAATATTTATTCTACAGGATTAAGCATATGCTATCTGCCAGGCATTGTACCAAACAATGGTAAAGTACAATACACATTGAAGATATCTTAATGCAGTTTATAATATGCTGGAATGACATTCAACTAAACCAGTATAATCATTCACACTGTGCGAAGGGCTTAGATACACAAATAGGTATAGGATTTCTTTCATTTTACAAGTTGAAGGTGCAAATTCCCCACTATGGCAGGCAGGCTGGATATAATGTATGGTGGCTATTGAGTTCCCATCTGAAAAGCATCATGGGAAGTGTAGTAGGGTTGAGCATGAGAAACACAGAATTTACCTTGGGGAACACAAAAGGTAACAGAAACATGTGGATCATAATAAGGAATATTTAGTGGCCCATTATCTGATGATGCTATTTATATGGGATTAAGGCAAGACATGTCTGGAAATTTAGGCTGGGTTCAAAGTGGAGTTAGTAGTCCTTAAGTGCTACCCTTAGCTACAATTGATTGGTGTAGGACAAGATGGGGAGCCAGAAAAGGAATTCCAAGGCTACTTCAGGATTTCAACTGAGAAGAGATGAGAGTTACGTTTTTTTTTTTTTTTTTTTTTTTTTTTTTTTGCTGTGCCAAAGGGAAGGGGAAGATGTGTGAAAGGGAGAGAGAGAGAAAAAAAAAAAATGTGTGTTTTGGAAGCCAGGTAATGGTGGCTGAGAAGGGGAAAGGAGTCAATGTGATCACAAAGGTCTTACACTGGGCTAGCTGTAAATGGTTGAACTATGTGAGATTGTCAAGCTAATACATCCAAGTGATATTTGAATAGAGGTAGTAGACAGGGAAGAGATATCGAAGGAGAATCATGCCATTTGTGTCTAGATTCAGGAAGCAGAAGGGTGAAGTGGAGTCAGTTAAATGGTAACATGAGTGTCTCCTACAGAGCTAGAATTCACACTTAATTTCCTTAGTATCACTGAAAACAGTGTTAGCTTCAAGATATAACAGATTTCATATTTTGTGTATCTTTCCAAGACCTAAGATTCCTGATTCTTTATTTTGCTCCTTTATTGTCCTTTAATTAAAACCCTACAGGGGACATTTTTAAAACGAAATTTCAGTTTAAAAACATTTCTTTATACATTTTACTTCAGAATCCAGTAAAATATAAATGTGGTACTTCACCAATTCAAACATCCAACCATCCTACTAGTTACAGTAACTTTGTAGTTATTACCAATTATCATCTTTAATTTCAAAAAATGGTCCTCCTCGTATAATTTCTAATCATGTTCCACCTCCCATTTTATTCTATAACTCCAGTGGAAATTCAAAAGGTGTGTATTGTCCTTTAATAACTGTCCCATTATAAATAGTCTTATCCCATCATTTACTTATTATAAATACTAAATCTTAACTATGGCTATCTTTCTCCTGATTGAGGAACTTTATAAAATATCAATGATGCTAAATGGGTCTTACATGTAATCACTGGGATATCTGCTTTATTCACTTTCTAACTACCTTGTGGAGGAAGTGTTAACATCACACTTCGAGAGGATGACTTCAAAATCCCCAAAGACCACCTGAAAAAGGAGGGTATGTGTTCTTATCTAGGATGATAATAAAGACAGCTGACCTACTGAGACACCACAGTCTTACCTGGTACCTGTGTTCAAAATAAAAGGGCATCTCCTCCGACTGACCTTGCCCAGCAAACAGGAGCATGGCCAACAAGAAGTGCAAGGGGTGAATGTCAGCTCTGCTCACCCCTAAGCATGTCCTCAACTGGGCACCTTTGGGCCATGTGAAGACTATGCAGTGGAGTCTGGGGCTCTGGCTTACTACATGCCAGGAATTCAGTTCTACGCGTTCTATATACATTATCTCCATGAAGTCTGACAATAGCTCTGAGTTGGGTGCAATTACTGTGCCAATTTTTGAGGCAAACTAACTTGCCTAAGGTCACAGTCAGTGGAAGTATCAAAATTGTTGGATAAGCATTCTGACCTCAAATCCCTCATTCTTATCCACAATGAATTATTGCAAGTATCATTATGTTAAGCCAAGATTTAATTCCATACTTTTACATAATTATGTTTTGTTAATTATTTGGCTATAATATACATGTATATTAGTGGTCATGGGCTGAATAAGTCACACATACACAATATAATCCACTGTCCCTTTAGGCAACAACTTCCTAATAAATGGGAGGGAGGTGTACCTAGAAAGATATTCCACCAGTGGTTTCAAATGTGTCATATTTGAAAGAAGAAAAAGTTCTTCCATTTTGGAAAAAAAAGACAAACAAACCTTACCATTAACAGAAAAGAAAAACTACTATTAATTTTTAGCAAAGAAATTACAAAGGAACTATTATTAATGGACAAAGAAATTAATCCTGAAAACATCCCTCCCTCTGATGCCCTCTTTAAAATAAAAGTTACTCAGGGCACCTGGGTGGCTCAGTTGGTTAAGCGACTCCCTTCGGCTCAGGTCATGATCCTGGAGTCCCGGGATCGAGTCCCGCATCAGGCTCCCTGCTCAGCAGGGAGTCTGCTTCTCCCTCTGACCCTCTTCCCTCTCGTGCTCTCTGTCTCTCATTCTCTCTCTCTCAAATAAAGAAAAATCTTAAAAAAAAAGTTACTCAGCACACTTAAATTAGTAAAAAAATTCCCAAAGGAAAGATAAACAGTGTTAAGTTATCCACACAGACAAGCAAGCCTATGCTCAAAAACAAAAGAAATAGACAAACAAAAAATTTAAATTACACTAGTAATATTTTACTTGGTAGTAAAACACTTCTTATAGCATTTCTCAACCCAAACTAGTTTTGCCAAATCAAAAATTCTCTTTTGCGTAGTTAAGAAAGCCAAGAGTATTCAAAATGATTTTAAAACCACTTTACCTATTACGTCTTATGTTTCCAAAGGAAGCATTGGCAAACATAATTTGGCTGTTAAGGGAGAGAAAACACTGTACATTTTTTCATTGTCAAAATAAACCTTAGTTAAGAAACTCCTGGTTGGAAATAATTTAAAACCTCTGAAGTATTGGGTAAAATCAGTATATACTGCAGGCTGCATAGCCTTCGAATGTTTTTCCCTTAAGACCTGATTCAAGAAACAGTGGAGAGTGCAGTGCTAAACTTCCCCAGTACTTGTAGAAATGTCCCAAGAATAGAAAATCCATTAGCTTGTTTTTAAAGTAATCTTAAACTCACAGACTTTGGATTATAGAGTTTTGCAGACAAGAAGTAGAAAGGAGGAAGAGAAAGAGTGAACCGCCACACCTTTGGAAAAACGAGTTTCAAAATATATTAATGGAGTTAGAGGGCAGGAGAAAACTTCAGAAATGTTTTCCCAGGTACTGATGTTTCATCCACAAAACCAAGCTTTAAAAATGATGTTATTATTTCGTTTCTAGTAACTGTAGTCCTCTCTATAGAGTCTGAGTGGCCTAGAAGCCCAGGAGAGTCAAAACATTCAGGAAAACAGTTCTGCTTTATTTTTTCTCTCCCTTTAAATTAGTCACTAGATACAAATCCACAAAGGTTGGTGAGGATTTTCCAACTCAGTGAACGCATGACTGTAAAATACAAAAAACATAATCAAATATTCAAGGTTTAGAATGTGAAATCCACTCATTCCACGAATCATTATTTTTGTCCCAGCAATATTTCAAGAATACTTCTCAAAGTACCAAAGATAGGGTTCCAAGATCTTGAAACAAAAATGACATATAAATACCATGTTTTCACAACATTTAGAATGACCTATTTTTTAATTATTTAAATATACATTTAATTAACTTAGGACCAACGGCTTCTGCATATGTTTCTACATGTTGGACACTGCCCAGGAAGCTACACTACAACCACATGTTTAAAGAACCACTGAGTCTCTTCTCTCTTTCTCTCTATCAGTCCCTCTTTCTCCCTCCCTCCCCATATATATATATATATAAATTTTTAGATTGTTTTCATTATATAATCATTAGCAATAATAATAATTACTGTTCTATAAATTACTGAACTTTTAATCATAATTATGAGTGAAATGTGTTGATAAGACAAAAGGTTGTATTGACAAATTTTCAAAGACAGATGTGATTTAATTGTAACACCCACCTTGTGCATATATTTAACCAGTAATATGAAGCAATAAATATTCCTTATCTTTATTACTTATCTTCTCATTTCTATTTTTACCTATGTGTTTATTAAAGTAAAAAAACCAATCAGGTGCTTTGCCTACAAGTGTCAGGCAGATTTACTTGGTTACTAGGGTGTAAAGGTCTACCTGGGGAGGATAAATTTTTTTTATCTTTGATAAAATTATTAAAATGGCAGATTATATGCTTTTTATTCCCACTGAGAGCAAATACTCTGAAAAGTGACTATGAATGTGATGTACTGGGGAGCAACCAACTTCAAGTTAAGGTGTAACCCCCAGTTATAAATTCTGAGGTCACTTAATTTTCTACTGTAGCTAGTACATTTAGAATATGTGGAAACAATCACATTCCACTTTTTGAGGAATCAATTCTTAAATATTTTTCCCCCATTGGAAATCTCCCTTTTAAAATATAGAAGGGAGTCAGTACTTTAAAAATAGATTGCTCTAAATATTTACAGCCTCCATTTATTCGAACAACAAGCAAAAATGAAAGCGTCCCTTTTCTCCCTCCCCTACGAATAGAGCCAACAGGGTCTCCGTGTGATGAAGAGAGAGACAGAGCTCTTTACTCCTCACCATTCTTCCAACTGATGTCTCAGAAATGGGCCAAAAAGCAGGAAGAGGCACTTCCATTCCCCCAGGAAAGCTGTGAGCAACGGGGGAGAATCTCTGACCTTGTATTTTAGAAATCCTAAGAGAAAGTATAAATTCCCACTACCATAAACTCAGCTTTTTTCCTGTTAAATCAAGGTTGTATCAACACAGGGCTACTGAATCAAAAATACATTGATCCTACGTATTTTCAATATTGATCTAATGGTGGAAGTAGATTTTAAAGGAAAGGGTTCATTTTGAATGGACTGAACTTCCCCCTGGTTCCCTGTAATTATGAGATCTGGATAAGCTGTTCTAGCAATTGTCTACTGTTGTCATTTATATAATGGGGGAAGTTTTTTTCATATCACAATTTCTGCTTCTAAAAGCTGCCTTGATAAGGTTTGCATAGACACTGAACTACCAAACATTTCCATGCATACCTGCCGAATCTGGAGGAGACAATAAAATACTATTTGTTGAACAGGAGAAGCACTGAGAGGAGACACACACATATGGATTTGATTACTTGAATGTAAGTGAATAATCTGGCAATCTAATATTAATTAAGATATTTTGAATGATTTATTAAACACTACAGGCTAATTTTCGTCTGTCTTCTGTCTACCTTCTAATCACTATTTCAGATGATTTGCTCTTTCCACTTGAATATGGCTATAGATTCTTACATTGATAAAACATCATTTTATCCCCTAAATCAATCAGTCATTCACAAACTTTTCCATCACAATGCATTTCAGAAATGTTATACAATCCTATCGACAACAGCAGTCCATTATGGCAGTAAATCTTAATTAGGGACATATATTTAGAAGAGAAGTATTTTTTAAAATGCCTTGTTCACTCGGCCTTCTGAATCGCACCCCATAGAAAGGTTGTATCCTATGGTTGAGAATCATTTCTAATTTACTTAAGAATGTAACAAAATGTTTAATTATCAGTTTTTACGCCTGAGATACTTATAATAAAATTGCTGATGACTTGTTAGAGAGTATTTAGATAACACCAGTAATATACTGGTTGCAAATGAAAACTACTGGTACTCATCCAAAAGTCAGTAATATATCTGTGTAAAAATATCTATACATTTTCAGAGGGTAAAAATATTAGTGAAGTGGGAAGATAAAAGAAATGTAATTGCTAGCTGATCAATAATTCCTTATTTTAGCTCCTGCTTCAAACAAATTCCTCCATATACAGGAGAGAGCAGATTTTTCTGCTTCATCCTAAAAAACAAAGAATGATTGCTACTCCCTTCCCCCCAGTTTCTATATACAGTCACTAAAACCCATCTGCATTCCAGTCATCATTACAAATGATAGCTTTGCCAGATCTAGTCCCATAAATTGATATATTGGAAAAACTGGCATGAATATTTTAATGCCCTGCCATTCTAAAGAATGAGCTTTAGGTTTTGTAATTATATATGAATATTAGGAATTTATATATGATTACGCATATATGTCTTTATATATTCATGCATAGAAAAAATTTAACCAAATAGAAAATTTAATTTTTGTTAAAATTTTTAAATGTATATACTACAGAGCTATATTGTCATCTTTGATAAATGTGGGAAATTGAGGCACAGAAGTACCCTCTAGGTGATAACCAAACAGCATATGACAAAGAGCAGAAAGACTGGTAAAATGCCCATGCCTTATGTGCTTTCCTCTCTGGTCTAAACACCAGATTGCCATAGAGATTCCTATAAGGAATTCTTTAAGATGAGACCTGAATAGTTAAAGTAAATGAAAGATGTATTCTGAATGTGGGGATTCTCAGCTACTATATTTCCTCTTCATTTCTGTAAAGTTAGTTGGCTCTCCACAAGTGTTTGATATAATAAAAGAGTTTATATAAAGTAGTTATAATGGCTTTTTACAGTTATTATACCACCTCTATTATATAAGAAATGGAAGGCATATAGGTATTTTTTTTCCTATGAAATGGAATTGGTGAATGAAAGGAATTGATACATAAGAGCAGGTAGAACAATTCAAGGATAGACAATCAGTATGCTCAAAACTGACATTTAATGACTAAATATTTTAGATGATTAACAGAATCATAACATGATTTAAAAATACCTTGAGATTCCCATAAAATGGAGATTACATATTTTTTTAAAAATGTGTTTTTATTAAAAGCCTTGTTAATTTTCATATACTTTTTATTTACTTAGATCTTGATTTTAGAGGAAACAGCAGATTTATCATTTGCAAGTGCCTTTTCCAAAACCCTGACTTCAAACTCAGTGAAAGTAATTATTTACCTCACTTTGGAATGATAGTTGGTCAACAGAAGGAAAGCAAAAACTCACATTCACTGACATTTCTATGTGACCATGAAGAATACTGGAATTGTAAAGTGTTCTTTCTTACTGTTCCGTCAAAGACCACTGACTAAAATACCCCAAGAGCTCAAAGAAACAAATACAATGCCAGTAAGTGATACAATAAAATTATATATCAGTATGATTCTCTGTAACAAAGGTACAGAAATAAGAAAGTAACTGTATGGTCAGGGACTCCCCTCAGTGGAAAAAAAAAATGAAAATATTGGACAAATATTCAGATAAATGGAAATATTTGATTAAAATATATCCAAAATACATGCATGTTTTACTATAAAAGTTAGTTTAAAAAAGTTATTTTTTGTTAACAGCTTAATTTTACCAAAACACCCTCAATGTCAGAGAGAGCAAGATATGTGCCTTGAGCCCTTCAGGGTAATGGGGGGAAGCTGTAGGCATCCAATCTGAAAGCAAATCGTGAGATAGTAGGGAATAACATTTAGAGACACACTAAATTACATAACACTGAAATATCTGAACTAGAGCTCTGAGCACTTAGGAGGATTTGGGGAGGGATGCCGCTGAACACCTGACAAACAAGACTGCTTTTTGTTTTTCAAGCCTCCAAGTTGACAGAGAACTGTCGACACCTTATGGAAAAACCTGAAAAACATTCCAGTGAGCAAGAGTTCTGCTGCTATATTTTCTTTACTTCCTTTCTTTTAATTGTCATTCAGAACAACTTTTGAAGAACAAAGCCCAAGTGCATTCTTAAGTTTGGCTCTTTGTTCACCAATTCAAAAAATAAACCTGCTTTGTGACATTGCCTGACAAGAAATCACAATATTTCAGACATGCTGCTTGACTTCTCAGAGGAATACACAGTAGGTATTGATGTTTTTTAAATACCACAGGTCTTGTATTTAAGCTCACACACAATAAAGGGAATACAGATTATGAATGAAATAAAATTCTATATCATAACAAAATTATGAATGACATATTGTTGTACATTGTATCAATGATGTCTTACTGCATAAAACCAATGACAAAATTTGAAATTTCAGAAGTTTCTAAAAGTAGAAAATACAAAATTAGATATTCACAAAAAAAAGAAGAGGTACAAATTGAATAGGGGATATATTCTATAAAAATTTATTAAAAAACAGTACAATAATGGGATGATAGAGGCAAATGGCAGAAACAATTTGCTAGCATAAAGGAAATCCATGCTAAGATTGAAACTATAGTATTTTTCTTTAAAAGAATCCAATCTCTCAAGCTGTGATATTTGGAAATCTTAGCTAGGTGGGGGCTTTTGTATCATCTAGTCATTTTTTTTAAAACTGTTCTTTCATTTCCACCAACCCCCTCCTTTTTCACCTACTGAAATTCTACTCATCTATTTAATGCAAGCTCCCCCATGATGCCTTACCTGAAATCTGCAATCAGACTATTAACTCTTTCCAAGGTATTGCTGTTTAATCCAGTCTCTGTCTGGGTGCTTTCCGGGATGGCATTTACTGCTTGACAGAGCACTGCATTTTTGAACTACTTTACATCCTAGAAAATTCTTTCTCACAGTGAGCCAAACTGAACTCCCTGTAATTTTAACATGCATTCAATAAACATTTAGAGAGTGGTACCTATATAGGATTAAAATGGGTATGAGGTATAAATGTGAATAATGTACAGTGTCTGGCCCAATTTAAATCCTGGCTCTGAGAAAGTTTCTTTTCCTCCTGATTTTTAACATAAGATGTGCTCATTACAGCTATCGAAAACTTCATAAAACATAAAGAAGAAAACACGGAGGACCCATAGTTCAGCTACCAAATGGATGGTAACTATTAAGGTTTTGGCATATCCCTTCCTCATCTCCCACCCCCTGGACCTCCATCCCTCTTCAATTCTCCCCCCAAGCCCAATATCTCTTATCACAGTTAGAAGCTAAGTTGGTTTCTGCTTAGCTAGTTACTGCTACATACTTTGACCCAGAGCCCACCCAGAATGTTGGTGCCACAGAAGCAAAGCCCATTTGACCTCAAGGGCATAAGTTTTCATCCCATCCCTTTCTAGAGGAAAGTTCTCAGGTTACAGGGAAGTGGGTGTGGCCGAATTCCTCCCATTCATTGTCTTCCCTCTCTGCTATTCTGGGGAATACATCTCTAAAGAAAAACATAATTTACTTTCCAGGCCTGGACCAAGTGCTACTGATTTCTTTTTTCAATTATTTCATTGGATCTACTTTAATGACTCCATCAGAGAACTCTCTCCCCACAAACAGGGTCTCCATATTATTGGACAAGCAGAATATTATACTTCCTATCCAGTCCTCGGAAGTGGTATCTGTCCTAACTTTTAGAAGCTGAACCACATGGCATCCCTTGAAGTAGTCTGCTTCCCCAGTAAATCATACTCCATTAGAGATGGTCAGGCCCAGAAAGCCTACAGATTCTTTTCCTGGCAGAAACTGGTTAGACCTAATGGTCCTTGGTACCAAAATTGGGGGTAAAGCCATTCTGCTAAAAGCTGCATCTTGAGCTAGCCCTAAGTTAAGGATCATTATCCAAGTAACTGATATATAAGTTTCAGAGACCAAAGCAAGATATCTGTGTAAAGACACCTGTTATTGATTGTAAAAACGTCCACAAATTTTTCACATACCTGTATGAATACCCTTTCACAATATAACTTTACAGCCCTCCCATTAAATGGTAAGGTTTATTTCCCCAACCCTAAATCTAACATTAGCAGTGGTCCAAGAAAGTGCTTGTGCTTTGTGATGTGTCCACTCTTGCTGGTTTTTAGAAGCCAGATATTGCCACATGCAGCCTGGGCTAATCTACTAGGAGATGTAAGACCACATGGTGAGAGGCCCCAACCAAGTTGTTTCAGCCATCCTAGACAACAGCAAAATCATGAACTAAATAAAACGGTGGCTGTTTAAAGACACTAAGTTTTGAGGTGCTTGTTAATTATCAAAAAAGCTAAAGGATACAACACCTTCCTTATCCAATCCATTAGTCAATATTTCGTGGTTAGGGCTATCCAACCCATTAAAATGTCACCAAAATGTGTATTACATGATTGATAGCTTCAAAGCAACCTTTCTACATTTTATCCAAAAAGGATTCATTATATCAAAAGGATATAAGATTTTCATATTTATCAGTATTGATACTTGTCAGCCTAGTTCATTCATTTTAACTGTTTTACGAATAAACCTTATACTTTACTTTTTGCCTGTTGGAAATATTTTGGTTGTTCATTTTCTTCTAATCAAATACTGCCAAATTGCTCTCCAAAGTGACTGCACCAATTTCCACTGCCGCTGAAGTTGTAGGACGCCTCTTCACTGCTCTCTGCCCTTATCAACATTGATGCTGTCATTCATTTTCCTCAATCTCATAGGTTTGAAATGATATATTATTATAATTTGAATTTCAATCATAAGTTGTAGATAATTTTATTGGGCATTTATGTTTCTTCTTCTGTAAAATGCCTGTTTATTCTCATTGCCCATTTTTCTATTAGGTTGTTTGACTTTTTTTTTTCTACTGCCAAAGTTCTAAATGCTTACCGTTTGGTGGCTTTAGGTTTTCCAATATCTCCGGTTAGTGGCTTATTCTTGTTTTGTTTTGTTTTTTAATGGTCCCTTTGGATGTATAGAAAATGCAATTTCAGTAAGGCCAAATTTACTAGCCTTTTCTTATATGGAATCCTTCCTTAACTTGAGGTCATAAAAATACTCCAGTTTTTAACTGTAGAATTTTTTAAGTTTTGCTTTTTGCTTCCAGATTTTTAAGCCACCTGGAATTTATTCTGTCACCAGGATCTAATTTTACTTTTTTCCATATGGATAACCAATTGTCCTTCTACCATGTACTGAAGAGCCATACTTTCCCTACCAATTTTTAATGCCACCATGTTTAAGTATGATGCTTTCATATATGAATTTAACTGTTTCTAGACTTTTAATTCTCCTCCCTCTCTGATCTATTTGGACTTAAAGCTAATTCCATACTGTCTAAATTTTTTGGCTTTATAGTAAATAATGAAATTTTAGAGAATGTCATCCTCAAATCTGTACCTCTTCAAAATTGTTTTAGCTACTTCCTCCTTTCTTCTGTTTCCCCAAGTAAATCATTTACAAGTATATCTTCCCTTTGGGAATGGTTGGTGATAGTCTGAATGTAAAGGTTGTGCATTACAATTCCTCTTTTCATCCCTCACAATCTCTAGTCCCAACAACACACATGTGCACATGCATGCAAGCACACAGATTGCATGTGAGAGAGACAGACATGAGACCGAGAGAGAGAAAGAGAGAGAGAGAGAGAGAGAGAGAGAGAGACTTCTTGATTATTCCATGAAAAATAGGCTCCCAAAAAGCAGAAGAAATGAAAAAAGAAAGACAACTACAAATGACTGGATTTACAGTTAAATAAAATAGAATTTGAATAGTTTGTTTTCTTGTTAACTCTGTTAATATAATATTTTCTTCCTCAACTAAATCTCCTCCTTTCTCACACCATATAATGTTGGAGAACTTTCTTCACTGGCTCACCACCTCCCTTATTTTTTGTTTTTATTTTTTCAAACTTGAACAAAGTCTAGATTTCAGTTTCCCTGACACAGGATTCCTGATACCTCTTTCTTTTTTTCTGCACTGGGATCTCTTTGATTGTACTGTTAAAAATAACTTTTTAAATAGCAACTCCTTCCTCTAGACTTGTCCTCCTTCTTAGAATCTGACACTGTATTCCAAGACTACCTTAGTCAACCTCCTAGCCAAAACAGTTCCTTCTTGCTGATTGGAATTAAGCTCAAGGATCAATTCTTTTCATTGTAACTATTATCAGTTTGTGTGTATATGTGGTCAAATACACATAACATAAAATTCACTATTTTAACCATTTTAAAGTATACAGTTCAATGGCATTTAATACAGCTCCCCTCACAGTAGAAAACCCACATATAACTTTTAGCTCCCCCCGAAACTTTACTAATAGTCTACTGTTGACCAGAAATCTTAACAATAACATCAACAGTCGATTAACACATGTTTGGTACATTATATGTATTATATACTGTATTCTTACAATAAAGTAGGTTAGAAAAAAGAAAATGTGAATATAATCATAAGGGACAGGAAACACATGTACAGCACTATACTGTAAAAAATCTGTGAGTAATTTGACCCATGCAGTTCAAACCCGTGTTGGTCAAGAATCACCTGTACATTCACAATGTTATGCACCACAGTCTCTATCAGTTCCAAAAAATTTTCATCATTCCGAAAGGAAACCCTGCACCCATCAAGCAGGCACTCCTTTCTCACCCTCCTCCAGGGCTCCCTCACCATTGTACCTTTTGTCCCTATGAATTTAACTGCTCTAGGCTCCTCATATATGTGGAATCATACAGTGTTTGTCCTTTTATGACTGGCTTCTTTCACTTAACATAATGTCTTTAAGGTTCATCCATGTTATAGCAGGTGTCAAAATTCCCTTCATTTTCATGGCTAAATAATATTCCATTGTGTATATCTAACACACTATTTTTCTATTCATCTAATGATGGACATTTGGGTTGTTTCCACCTTTTAGCTATTATGAGTAATGCAGCTATACACATTTACACATTTGTGTAAAAGTTTCTGGTGGACATATGTTTGCATTTCTGTTGGGTATATATCTATTAGTGAAATTGCTAGGTCATGCAGTAACTTTATGTTTAACTTTTTGAGAAACTGCCAAACTATTTTCCACAGTGGTTACACCATTTCACATTCCAATCAGCAATGTATGAGTGTTCCAATTTCTCCACATCCTTACCAACACTTCCTATTTTTTAAAAAATATTGTTATTACAACCCTCCTGGTGGATATAAAGTTGTAACACATTGTGGTTTTGATTTGTATTTCCCTAATGACATGACATTGAGCATCTTTTCATGTGCTTTTTGGCCATTTGTATATATTATTTGCAGAAATGTTTATTCAAGTCCTTTGCTTACTTTTTAATTGAGTTGTATTTTTGCTGTTGAGTTATGAGTTCTTTATACATTCTAGATTCTAGACTCTTACCCTACAAATTTGCAAATATCTTCTCTCATTCTGTCAGTTATAGCCTCACTCTCTTGATAGTGTCCTTTAATGCACAAAAGTTTTTAATTTTGATGAAGCCCACTTTATCTATTTTTTTCTTTTGTTATTTACACTTTTGGTGTCACATCTAAAAAACCACTGCCCAATTCATTTTCTTAAAAATTTACCCCTATGTTTTCTTCTAGTATTTTTATAGTTTTTAGTTCTCTATTTAGATATTTGATTCACTGGCAGTTAATTTTCACATATGGTGTCAGTTAAAGATCAATTCTGCAAAAAGGATTTTGCCTTCTTTTGTATGTGAATATCCAGTTGTGCAGCACTAATATTAACTTTTTGGAAGCTAAATCAGCAATTAAGCAAGTGAGAAATGAATTAGGTTCAATGTGAACAGTCTTCTCTCATTTATATGATTGGCACCCAAACGTTTTATCTTCATGATATATATACTACTATCACACTCTCATTAAATGTATATCCTGGAATAAGCTGGTGACTTTCCTTGTTGTATTATCTTTAGAAGTCTCATCCCATGATAGAAGTCTCATTCCACTGCACCTTTTTTTTTTAAATTTAAAGTCCACTTTGTAATCCATATTATTTGCTATTATTTATATCCCATATTATTGCTATTTAAACTTTTGAGCATATTGTATTTCACTCAACTCTCCTTGCTTTATTTTCAGAGAGGTTCTGAGCATTTACAGAGAACTGAGTTCTGAAAATCATTAATATTCTATGTCACACCTATGAACTTCCACAGTTTCCAGCTTTACCAATTTGCTTCATTATTTTCCTTTCTTTCCATCAATTTTAATCACTTAAATAATTAATGAGAATAGGTAGTGGTCAGTGACTTTTGTAAGTCATTATGAACCTTTGTTACTAACAGAATTGGTTACAGGTAGGGCTTAACTAAAAAGATGTTAGTGCTTACCTCCTTACTGAACCACCCAGGTCTATTAATATCCACTTCAGTACTTTTAAGCATGAGTCCTTTATTATAAATTTCTTGCTCTTAGAGTTTCCAATGCCATTCTTCTATTTTTAGTCTTATCATAATATTGCAGAGGTAAGACTGCTTTGGAAATATTTAATTTAGGCTACTACTTAACAAACATTCACACACACACACACACACACACACACACACACACAATAACAAAAACACACGCAAGTTCCAACTACTCGGGACATTGGGATCAATTTCATCCCTTTACTGAGGCCACTCATCCCCTGATGGACTAGCTCTACTCATAAGTTATGAGACTTATTAACAAGGAAAGTTTTGAGAAATGGTCACAGTGCTTAACTGGATTTGAATGCTTCCACTGCCTTGATAAGCTACATGTTCTTTTTGGATATCAAAAGGAATCTAAAAATGTGAGAATGAAAGCAAAATATTCTTTAGTAAGGTGACTTTTCTTCCCAGAAATATATATGGTTTCTTTGTCTTGAATTCTCAGGTCTCACTTTCTCCAGCCTCTCCTTCTTACATCCCTCTCCCTGAGGGAGCAGGTTTGCCCAGCTTCTGAACTCACACTAGCCAAGGGTAATAGTAACCACAAGCCATATTGCCACCAGAAGGAAAGGTCTGGCTCTTTCCCACCTCTCCATTTTATCTTCTAAAAGTATGCCCCACCCCAGCTGTGATGCTTCAACCACATCAGCTTCCTTCCTGCTCCTTGAACTTGGCACACTTCACTGATCCCCAAGATATCTGACTTGTTGTCCCTGAACCAGGAAAATTGTTCTCAACAATTCTTTTGACCCGTTCTCATCCTTCAGCTCAAAGCTCAAAGGAAACCTTCCCCTGGAAGCTCTAAGTGTCTGCACACTCTTTATATTCTTCATTAGTGGCACTCATTTCAGTTTATAATTATCTTTTTTAATTTAATAATTGTCTGTCTCCAGTAGAACACAGTTGCCAGAGAAAGACCTCATTTGACTTGTGTTTTGCTCTGTCCAGAGTTCCTGACACATAATAGGTGCTACATGTAATAATTAGTAATTATTTGAAAACTAAATCATCAGAACGATATATATCAACTTAGGGTAGGAGAGATAAAACAAACATGCATATCATTCAAAATCTCTCTTCCCTGCAGACTATGAATGGCAAAATGTTATTTCCAGCTTTCTCCCCACTTGAGCAAAATTGATATGATATACTCAGAGAATGCAAGCTACTTTTAACATTAAGCTAAAAGAAGTAGGAAGTATAGGGTAAATCCATGCCAAAATAATCACATAGTTCTTTTTAAAGATATATAGAAAAAGATTTGGATTACTCAATATTTTAAATCATCTGCGTACCATCATCTTCCATAGAATTGGATTCTTATGAGTTTAGTACACATCTCTGTAGCAGAGGATTTCCTCTAGCCGTGTCTCTCACTTGATTCTATTTTCCAAGTATAACCCTGACATTACAAACAACTAGGCTCCAAATCTCCATTAAATTATCTGTTCTTCTTTACTGAATACAGAATTGTTGTTTTGGCTAGAATTAGTCAGGCACAGTTAGTACAATAACACTCAGTGCCTTCCTGTGTAGCACCTGCTACATGTTATTTATTTCTTGTTAGCTACATAGTACAACAAATTGTGTCTTTTAACAGCTCATTGAGTAGAAGAAGAGAAAGTGATGGCAGTGGGATTGTTGAAAATGTTCAATGGTGTCAATATATTTCTTCTCAAATAATCTAGCTAGTAAATTTGCACTAATAACATTTATTTCTTTGGAAAATTTCTCTGCCATATAATTTCCAGATGACCTTGAACAGACAGCAGCATGAGTAGAGTAAGTACAGACAATGACCCATGGCTTTAATCTGTTAGCAAAGGTTACTTTAATTGAATAAATGTAGTATATGGAAATGAACCAATACTTCTTTTCAAAAAGCTTAAAAATGTTAAGGTAGTGTTCAGATGTTAAATTTCCATACGTTATTTAGAGGTTTTGGATTTAACAATACAATTAAATGCCACATCGGTAAGAGAACAAAATCTATATTAAAACTCTTCCAGAGTATTACAAAGTCATTGGAACATCTTCTAGAACAGCATAGTTGCATTAAGGTCACCCAAATCTATGTGTATGCACACATTTTACATTTCCCATCAAATCCACTAATTCAGTTTCACTAATGGGCAAAATTCAACAAACGGCAGGTGAATAAAGTACAGGAAAGAGCAGTGGCTACTAATTTTTTCATCTGTGCATTTTGTTTTATTATGTTAGAGAATCTAATTGAACTTTGTTCCAAGCTATTAACCTATGACAGAAGACTGTGGAGATAAGATTTCACTGACATATAGAACAAAGAAAAAGAAAAAGTGTGAAAATTACGATGACAAGGTTGCCTTAGCAGTTTTAAGGTGGTAAAATGAAATCCCTGACTAATAGGCCTGGCTAACATCGGAAGAAGGGTGAGGATGTGAAGAAAGAAGGACAATCTCGGGTTGAACCCAGTAGTCCTCCTGAGGACCCATAATACACACACACTGTTATTGCAAAGTTCAAATTGCAAAGTAAATTAAACTGGGCCTCTAATTGTTATAAGTTGTACAAGGAGTTCATATACAAGAGTAAATTAAAAAGCATTGAGAGTAAATTGTTGATATTATCTAAGCAGCCACCTTTTTGTTTGAGAAAATGCTAAAATCTTCTGTTACATTTTATAAATTATCAGTCTCCCTGGTTTTCAGGAACTCCAAAATCTTTAAGGGTTACTTCCCCCTTGATATCATTATCTTAATTTTCAATCAAACTAAAAAGAATAAAGTATAAAAGCATTATAAAATAGTCTAACCTATGAAAGAATTGTTCACGGAGCTTTATATAACATATGAACAAGCCGATATTTTGCATCAAAGTTAGGCTCCAACTGATGATTTGAGTAGTATTTCTCAAATATGGGATAAAAGATTATGTGCAAGATGTAATGGAGATACGAGCTTATTGTAGCTCATTAACAACACAATCTTCTTCCTGAAAAACAATGCCAATGTTTTCTTTCCTGGCCAGCAGATGTGTCTTCTGATGAGAGAAAATCATTAAGGAAAGTCTTGGAGATTTAAAGTTGGAAGGAATGAAACTATTCTAGTATTGTTTTTCTAGAACAAGCTAGGAGGGTACAAGAAAGTTGCAAGTCTCTACTCTGTAAACAGTTTGAATCTCTTTACTTTTAAAATGTTATAGTTTCACATGCATTGTGATATCTATATATAGATAGATATTTTACCTATGTTATTGGCTGACTCATGGTAAATATACACAGGAAAATTTATTTGGATGAATGGAATGTTTCACTGGAAGTGAAAAACTAATGTGATGAGAAATACAGAAATTAGAAAAGATTATCACAATAAAATGATTTCACAAATTCTATACTAAAATGACTACTGTTAGCTTCAATTGCTTATATACTTTAAATGGTAAGTAACATCATCTATAGGTTTTATTGATCCAAAGGCAAAAAAGACAAACAATTTGCTCACTGGAAGGGATACTTTTATAATCTAGAGTTCACTTCTGAGAAACCAAAGGCACTTCTTTAGGAGATCATGTAATCCAGAGAATTCATAGATTTAATTTAAGCAACCTTCGAAAATTTTCCATTAAAATAATGAATTTTTTAAAAAAGAATTAAATAACATAGTATCTAAGACACATAGAGAATGATTACTGACATCATAATAATCACTCTTAAAACAGTGTCACTACAAATAATTATTAAATCACAGCTCATGATGATGCAATGTGTGCCATTCTGATATCCCATCAACATAAGCCAATGAGTAGCACTAGGAACAGGACCCTTTCAGAAATGACTCCACCAAAGGAGATCTTTGCAGATGAGCTCAGATTAAGTCACAGTACTGGCCTGCCTTGAATGTAATATTATGTCCCAACACAGCATTTAGATTTTATGTTCAACTGCAGTATTCTAGGACAGCTACATAACCCAAGACCTTGCTCATCAGTAAATAAAGTCTCAGGCAGCTCTTGTTTCACTCAAGACACGTATAGTCCTGGCAGATTTGACTGATTATTTTGAGTAGTTCAGATCACCACTTTAAATAATCCATAAGTCTCTGGATGGAAAGAATACTACTAAGAAAAAGAGACACAATATATTATTCACTGAAGAATGAAGACAGCCATTACTTTAGTCCTTCTGATAATGTCAGTTATATTGTTAGCTGATAAATTTATTTCAGTGGTTCTTTCTTCCCTTATTGGTCATGACAAAGATGAATTTGTCCCTAAAACACACTTATTTAAGGTTTATATTATCAGGTTTTCTTCCAAGTACTCTTTTTGAGAAAAATAAGCAAACGAAGTGAACCCATTTTGCTTTTTAAAACATTTAGATTGGAACCATAACAAATCTGTAACCAGTGAACTAAAGATTTGATGAAATATAATACAATTTCATAAAATACATATTTTATATAATTCAATTTGCATGTAAAGATTATAAAATATTCCCTCAATTTTAACAATAAATTCTTCTTGCCAATGAGTTAATCATTTAATGTAACTATATTCAGAGTATGTGAATTAAAGAGAATTTTCTGATAGGGAAAGCATTCAGGGTAAATTCTTCTCACAGACAATAAGGACAGAAAGCAGCTTTAGTATAATCATAACCAATTCAGTAATTACCTCCCTTTTTCACAATTTAGGAAATCATGTCTCATTCTTTTCCCTAATACTCGAGAAAATCCTCCCTCAGTAAGAAAAGAGATTAGTCTACCATACTACTACTTACTTCTTAATCTTAAAAGTGTTTAAAAAAAAAAGCAAACCTTTGCCCTTGGGATAGGCAAAGATTTTTCAAATAAGGCATAAAAAGCACAAACTATAAAAGAAAAATAATTGATAAGTTTGATTTTGTAAAAATCACAAGTGTTTGCACTTTAAAAGACTATTAAAAATGAAAGGCAAGCAAAAGAAAGGGGCAATATATTTGCAATACATCTATTTGACAAACAACTTGTATGCAGAAAAAGGAAAAACCCTCTTATAATTGAATATGAATAATTAAGCAAACAATTCAACAAAAAGGGGCAAAATATTGAACAGATTTTTTTTCATCCAACAAAGATGATTTTTTTTAATTTAAAAAAAGCAATGGCCAGCTAGCTACAAAAAGGCAATTTCATTAATCATCAGGGGAATACAAACTAAAAGCACAATGAGATACTACTTGATACCTACCTATTAAAATGACTAAAATTTTTAAAAGACTGACAATGCTGAGTATTGGTGAGGATATGGACCAACTGCCGGTGGGGATATAAAAAAGGTCGCATCTACTTTGGAACACTGTTTGCCAGGTTTTTTTTATTAAGCTATACATACCCCTAACCATATGACTCAGCATTCCATTCCTAGGTAATTGCCCAAGAAGAATGAAATATGTGACTAGATAAAGACTTGGACACAAACGGTCAGGCATCTTTATTCAGAAGAGCCAAAAAATGAAAATGACTCAGTGTTCATCATCAGAGGAAGGGGTAAACAAAATGTGATATATCTGTCCAATAAAATCCACAATACAAAGGAACGAACTATTGATAAACACAAAAGTGTGATAAATCTCAAAAGCATGCTGGATCAAAAAAAGGCAGACATGAAGGAGTACATGCTCATATGAATCCATTTGTTTGAGATTCCAGAAAAAAGCAAACTAATATCACAGACCTGTACCCCTGAGAAAAATAATACATTATATGTTAATTAACTGAATTTAAATTTTAAAAAAGCAAACTAATCTAGAGAAAGCAAATCAATGGTTGTTTGGGGCCAGAAGTAGAGGAAATGGCTGACTACTTAGGAGCATCAGCAAATTTGGGGGGTTTAGGAATGTTCTGTAACTTGACTAATAGTGATGTCATGATATCTGTGTCAAAACTTACTGAATCATATACTTTAAACGAATGCAGTTAATTGTATGCAAGTTAAACTTCAATAAAGTTGATTTAAAAAAAAAGAAGTACCTCCTCAAGTCATTGTCGGAAAACTGTGTACATAAATATGATTGTGCATACTTACAGACCATTTTATTGGGAAAACATCCAAAAGTACATTTGGCCTCTAGGTAAACAAGGCAATGTAAAATGTGAAATAATCCATGCAAAGTGTATTGGCTAAAGATTATAAAGACAAGTAGAATCAAAAGGGTTGAAAATCACAAGAAAAAGTGGAATCCTTTTAATTAACATGCATAAAAAGAAATCAGAAATACCCTAAAAGAGATGATAAATTTGATTAGTTTCCAACACTGATGAAATCTAATACAAAAACCAAATAAGATAAAATCGCCAAAAAACTGAGGTGAGATAAAGAACAACCCTAAAAGTATTGAGTTAATACTAACAGTCCTAAGTAGAAGAAATGAAAATTAGAGCAAGTATTTTATTTTTATCTGCTATTCCTCTGGTACAGTGACAGTATCTCTGACCTACTGGGTACTCTTATTCCTCTTCTCGATTCCCTCCAGGCAAATTTTGTTTCTTGCACCCCAAACAGGTTATGCCTAAGTTAAAAACAAAAAACAAAACAAAACAAAAAACCCCTCATTACCATCTGCCTCATATACGACCAAACTGTAAGCATCTTTGGGGCACCAATTCTTTTTATTTGGAAAAACATCTATAACAGTGCCATGCATGTAAATTACTTAATAAGTACTTCTTACAGTATTAGTGTAGTTTGGGAGATTACAGCCCAAGGAAGAATGAATGTATTGATAACACCATTTAAACCTTCCAAATATACCTTGTTGGTAAATATGCTAAATGTGAAAGGGCATTTTGTTTTCCTCAAAAAAGTTGTGCAAGTAGAAATATTTATGGTCTTTATAGGTTATAAAAAATTTTAACAAACTACCACTCATACATTACTGAATTTTAAAGTGGAAAAAGCCAGGGATTCTTGCTGGAGGAAAAAAAAAATGCATTAGTGTTTCACTGGTGTTTAGTGGAAGTGCGTTTTACTCCTTTTAAGACAAAGCTCCCAAAGGAAGGGCTTAAAAGGAGTTCCTGCATCTTTAACCTAAGAGGATGAAGACCTTGATATGAAGAAAGGACAAAGCTAAGATTGCAGGAGAGAGAAAAGAATTGAAAACAATCAATGTGTTGATGCCAGCTTAAAGAGGGTCACCGAAAGATCAGCTTTACCTGCATCTGTTCCTTAATTAAAAAGAGAAAGATGACAGTGTCCACTACTCATCACTATGGTAACATTTAAATATCAGGCCATTTAGACCAGCAGTCCACTCAAAAGCAAAGCCAAATGAATGTTTAAGTAAATCCATATCATATATAGGCTTATTCAAAAAAAAAATGCTGTGGTAGCTCTACAAAGTTTTAAAATCAAGTCGAGTGTTTATTTTCCTCAGGCATCTCATAAATTAGAAATATGAAAGAAAACATGCTAATGAAGAAGCGGAATAGCATACGATATGTGTGAAGGGGAGGGCTTTTAAAAGAGCTTTTGAACAGATTTCCATTGTTTCTCTGTACAAGTTGTATTACATTATCTTTGGCCTTTCACCATTTCTATGATCCAAGCTACATCCACACTAATTGTCTGTGATTTTCATTGTTCACTTTGTTCCATTTTTATTCTGCAGAAATGTATTTCACTTACAATAATTATTGTTTGTGAATGTTTTTTTGTTAATTATAGATTTTCCATCCTTTTCTCTTCTTGCTTCCTATTTCCTCATCCAATTCATGCATCGTTATTACTGTCATCAAAGAATGTTTATTGCTGAAAAAATGTGGTTTTCTTTTCAATAAATCAAGCAAAACTTGTAAAACTTCTCATTACCTGCATGATGTTATATGTTATTAATTGTGTGATGTCACACATATTGTGTCACTGACTTCCGTCAACAAGTTACCTTTTAGTTATTTATCCTATATGTAGTTTTTCCAAAGTAAGAAAAAAATGTATAAAGTTTAAAATCACATTAATTATGGCCGTTATAAATAAGGCATTTGTAGTTACACATAGCATATGCATGTGCTTTATATTTTATACAGATTTTTATATCAAAAAATTATTATCAAACATGACTTTTTGATATATACTGCATTTGTAAAATGCATTTTAGTTAACAGAATACTATCCTCTATCAGTGCTTGAGTCCTTTACAAAGAAACAGCCTATTTGCCTACTTAAATGTTAGTTTTCTCAGAGCAGTAGCAGTTTCATGAGCCAGCAAGTATTTTTCAAAAAAAGGAAAGTAGTAACACTGTTTGCTTAGCAATATAATGTTCTATTGATACTGAGTTCATTGCATGGTCATCATTAATGTTATTTTTACTCAAACATGGCAAAGCTCTTTGATCTAGCAATATTTTAAGTTTTCTCCACCTCACAGGGCATTTATCTCTATTCCCCTGGTCCTATTTCCAATATTCTGAAGAGTAGCATATTTGAAAACTGTAGGCTTAATATTATAATAACATTTTACTCAATCAAAATGAATCTTTATTTTGAAAGTTTTATTATATAGCTACTACAAATAGTTGCCTTAAACATCTTATTTTGATGGTATAGCTTTAAGCAGCATTTTTGTCATAAGTAATCAATTTTCATATCATCAATGTTCCTTACTCTTGCTTTAAAAAATATAACTAACTCCTGGCCACATATATAGCAGCACCAGGTTGCATTATGACTACTTTAAAATAGCTAGCCAATTTAAATGAAAGAACACAAAATAATTGGTAAAATTCTTCTCTTAGTGTTTTGAAAAACTACAAAAGCATCACTCCAACTTTTGTTTAAGATATTCATCTTTTTCTAATTTTAAAAATTATGCACCTTTACTGCTTTCTGCCTCATTAAGGATTTCTAAAAAAGCAATTTAATCACTGGGAGTTCCTTTATTTAAAATAGTAAAGACAGTCCCGATCTTGTGAAACACTTCTGAAAGTGAGAAACAAGTAAGGAAGTCTCACCCACAATCACCTGCTTCCTTATGCAAATCCTACAGCTAGCGGCTTCTCATATCCACTAGGGGGATCATTACACAGTAAAAATAGATTGGTCTCTTTATAGGTGTTTTCTTACTTTCTCACTTAATAGCACAAGTAAGGAAAATAGTTTTAAACAACAATAACAACAAAAAAGCACTTCAACAGAACTAATGATAAAATATTCTAATAATATTGGATGTTGAAAAATATTTGTTATTTTTAAAAGCTATTATTTTAAAACGCACATTTGCAAACTAAGCCTACAGTCCATGCCCTAGTTTCCAAAAAATTAAAGGCAGAAGCAGAGCCCTTGGAGAACATATATCCACAAATTCAGATATAGTACAGCACAAATTTACTTTAATGCTAATCTCACGGAATTTTTTGTCTAATGATATGTTATTGGAATAAAGATGTTCGTATGTTTGAAAAAAAACCTTAGGAAAGTCATTGACTGCATCCATCTCTCCATAAGAGGTTTCATTCACCAGTGGTCCCTCAAAAGTTTTGGTCTATGGATTACTTAAACAAAAACATAAAATTGAATATTTTGTAAGTCAACTACCTTGCCACATCCTCTTGCCAATACAAATAAAGCTTTCAAAAATTCATGACAAGCTTATGCTTGCTTTTTATGAAGCCCCAAGAGTTGCTATCGTGTAACAAGACACTACAAAAGTCATGGAGAACTATGACAATTTGCCTTTACAACCCAGCAGTAATCTAGATTGAGACCTTCTCTTATTCAGTTTTGTATAGTCAACCTAGGTGCCATATCAAGTGGTCATTAATTATTTCATGAACAAATGGATGACTGACCTGGGAAGAAATACTGACAATCACTGACTTCCCTATGATTCTAATATAATGATATATGGTTCAGATAACCAGGGAAGTGCTCATTCTCAATTATCTCCATAAAGAAGACATTCATTAATGAGGATTAAGGTGGTATAGATTTAAAGAAGCCTGAGGACCTGTTTCCCACATTTTATACTAAGTCAGAGTTTCTCGACCTCAGCACTAATGAAAGTTTCAGTTGGATAAATATTGTGGGAGACTGCATCCTAGGTCTCTGCTTCCTAGATGCCAATAGAATTCCCCCGTTGTAAAGAGCAAAAATGTCTGCAGAGATTGCCAAATGTCCCCTCGGGAGTAAAATCGCACCCAGTTGAGAACATTGCACCAAGCAAATCACATTTCTGAACTTGAAATCACCAAGAGAGATCTGGAAAAGGCTTCATGGCATATTTTAAACGTTAGATAACATCTATCAAAGGGTAAATTTGACAGTTATCATCTATACTTGTACTGGAAGGGAATAGAGACTGTGTACAATGCAGCCTGTGAGTGATGTGTTAGGCTAGTCAACCCTGCTGGATTTTGAGCTTACCAACTCTAACTAAATTACCAGAAATAAAAGTCGTATTCTAGAATCATTAATAATAGCATTGAAAGATACTAATATGTCAGTTATTTTAAAATTTTACAGATCTGTGCATATCATTGAGAAACAAATCTGTTGTCTGTCTGGTTTTGCTAAAAATCAATGTTTATCGAATCCACATATTTTAAAGTTGGAAATTCCAATTATTCAGAGTTATAGGCTGATTCTTATAACCATGATGTTCCTTATATGTAAACCTCTAATCAAGCAACTTATTTAAAAAAGCTTTTCTTGTTAAAAATCTCAAAGCGGAAAAAAAAACCATGAAACCTGGTTTAATTCTCCTTCATGTTATTTCTTCAAGTATGTGATGACTCATAGGAAGCCCTATAAAGCTTTCCCTTTTCTTTAGTAATCACAACTTCAATCATTACTCATAAATTATTTTCTTTGACCTTTAATTATTTTAGGTTAATCCACTGTAGATATTTTCCACTCTCTATTCCTTCTTAATGGAACAATTTCTACTTGGTTCAGCTTTTGTAGAGTCTTCCCATCACCAAGAATAGTGAGGTAGTAACAGTTGTGTATTTCTTTCTATGTATAAAGTAGCTAAGTTTATCAATCATCATAACAACCAACCAAATAGGGAACAAGGAACCTTTAGCAAAATAAACCAAACCAAACCAAACAAAACACCTCTGAACCTATGTTTACCATGGCTCACCTACTAAAATGTGGGCAAATATTTCAAGATGTTTAAATGGTTTTGCTATTGGAATGAATAATAACATCATCACCAATGACAGTCCACTGAAACGGAAAGATTTGATAATCATGAAGATCAAGGTTTGGCCAACTATGGTCTGTATGCCATACTTAGCTTGTCATTTATTTTTGTAAATAAAGTTTTATTGGAACACAGCCACACTAATTCATTTGTGAATTATCTATGGCTGCTTTTGTGCTATAATGGCAGAGTTAAGTAGCTACAACAGAGACCATCTAGCCCTTGAAGCCTAAAATGTCTACTCCCTGACCCTTTACAGAAAAGGTTTGTT
Organism: Eumetopias jubatus; assembly: GCF_037043125.1. Classification (NCBI taxonomy): domain Eukaryota; kingdom Metazoa; phylum Chordata; class Mammalia; order Carnivora; family Otariidae; genus Eumetopias; species Eumetopias jubatus. The sequence goes on from NW_028274814.1 coordinate 60,237,898, forward strand.
GGCTTCTGCTGGAGACTATCCAAGTAAGACTTCACCAAGTAGAGAACAAGTAGGTGAAATGTACTAGATTTATAATCACGTGCAAGTATACAGAATACTTTCTAGTACTTATTTCTGAATCACTGCTTTTAAAAAGCATCAATGGAAAGAATTCTGTTCAGAATTCCTTTTTTTTTTTAAGTTCAATATTTGGAAGTTTATTCTCATGTTCCTCATAAAGACTGAAAGGCAAAGAAAGAAATGTAGTCCCAGGATTTAGATCACTGTTTCTCAACCTTATCAGACCTAAGATACACTTTTATTTTTTTTAAGATTTATTTATTTATTTATTTGACAGAGAGAGACACAGCAAGAGAGGGAATACAAGCAGGGGGAGTGGGAGAGGGAGAAGCAGGCTTCCCACGGAGCAGAGAGCCCTATGTGGGGCTCGATCCCAGGACCCTGGGATCATGACCTGAGCAGAAGGCAGATGCTTAATGACTAAACCACCCAGGCACCCCCTAAGATACACCTTTAAATACAGATTTTTATTATCCCCTTACTATTCTGAAATGAAAGTAACATATAATGTAAATTACAGACACTGATTTCAACAAAATCAATATAATGTCCTAGCTGTAACATATAAAAGAAAGTAAAACGCAAACAATATATAACAAAATACTATGTATTCAAAGATGTAAATGTTCATTGTATCTGTACTGGATAATTGATCAAGTTAGACATTTGGAACATGTGGAATCACTAAAACTCCAGAGGTGAAAACACAGATTTATACAATTGAGCTGTTATTTGGTAACTTATATATCATAAGGTTAAGTGATATTGTGAAATGGTAAACACCCTTAGTAAAGTTCCAGAAAAATAAAATATAATCTTTCTTTGTTTTATCATTTTTGGTTGCATTTCTAAAAACATAAATGTATATTTAACTATACAAAAACACTTTGTTTTGGCACATAATATAAAGTTAGTCCTTTGGGTCAAATAATTATAAACAACATAAATTTTTAATTATTACACCATAATATTCAAGACTTCTGGTTTAAGATTGTGGCCATGCTTCTCCAATCTCTCAGAGATATGATGAAGGTGCAATAATGAATTATAAAGAAATTAAAACAGGGCGCCTGGGTGGCTCAGTTGGTTAAGCGACTGCCTTCGGCTCAGGTCATGATCCTGGAGTCCCTGGATCGAGTCCCGCATTGGGCTCTCTGCACAGCAGGGAGTCTGCTTCTCCCTCTGACCCTCCCCCCATCTCATGTGCTTTCTCTCTCATTCTCTCTGTCCCTCAAATAAATAAATAAAATCTTTAAAAAAAAAAAAAAGAAATTAAAACACACACACATACACATATCAATGAAGAATCCGGGATGGAATGATCAGTGGATAAGAATTTTTGACATATTTCTGGACACTGAGAAGGTACTGGAGAAAGAAGGACTGATGAAACGGAACAGAGAAAACTGCGACCTGGAAGAGCCATGGAGACACTATAAATGAAAACGTAACTGAATGCCTTGTTATTCTTCAGGAAGGTTCAGGACTTGGAAACTCTTGCCAACATGGAGGGCTAGAAGGAAATGTGAATGGAAAACCTGACAATTAAGGGGATCAAATCTACTTCATCTCTGTGTGCATATCACCTGTATTTGGCAATATAAAAAATTCCCATGGGAAAAGAAGAAAGGAAGGAATGAGAGAGGGAGGTAAAGAAAGAAGGGAGGATGGAAGGAAGGAAGAAAGGAAAGAAGGAAGGAGGGAGGGAAGGAAGGAAGGAAGGTAGGAAGGGAGAAAAAGGAAGGGTTTTTGCTAATGAGATTGAAAATCTTCTGAGAAAAGACCTCTCTGGTTTGAAAGATTGAGGAAATTTTAGAATTGTGGCCGGTTGTCTGACCCTCCCCCTAAGTGAAGCTTGCCAGTCAACAAGTTCTGACCAAATGTACAGAGCTGAGTCAATTTCCCCTCTTTACATTTTATGTAAGCAATCAAGAATTAGCAAACATTTGAGGAAAGTTTGCAGCACAAAAAGGAGTGGCAAATTAAAAAAAGAAAAAAAAGTTATAGGAGAAACAGATAAATCTGGGAAGGGGAATTTTAAAAAATAAATCTCAAGTTAAAATCTTCAGGGTGATTTGAAAAGATATTAAATTTATAAAATGATAAGATTCTATGAACAATAAAATATCAAGGGAGTAAGTGAACTTAAAAATTAAAATCGATAGGCTGAATTTTTTAATTCCAAGGCTTAGATATTGAATTGAATAAAAATAAAAATGGAATGCATAAGAGAAAAGCTATGAAGGATCAATACAAAAAGTTTAATACACAGAAAGAGAGAAAAGAGAAAGTGACAGAAATTAAAAGAGATTAATTCAATCTATAAAACATTATTCTTAAAAGGACACAGAGGACTAGTTTTAAAATTTAAAAATAAACAAATTATTTAATTTAAAAAACAAAGTAAAATACCAATTAAACTACTAATTTTGATATATTTTTATGAAATTTTGAAAAACTGAAATGGTTATCAAATTGGAATTCTATGTCTCACTAAATTATTAAAATCAAGTGTTCAAGCAGAATAAAAACATTTTTAGACATAAGTCCCAGAAATTTTTGTTCTTATGAAAAGTTTCTTAGTATGTTACTTTAGGAGATACCCTGATAAGCTCTGCAGCAAGTCTAAAAAAAAAAAAAATGAGAATAGAAGTCAGAAGGAAAGATCACTAATTGGAGTCCCCAGGGAAAAACAAAATAAAATGAAACCCTAATTGGTACAGATAGAATAAATGAAATGTCAGAGAGTTTGAAAAAAATGAAGATATAATAAAGGCAAATATTCCAAAGAAAGAAATAAGAAGAAAGGAAGGCAATTAGAAACTTCAACATGAAAAACAAAGAGCCACTCAAAAAGGACATATAGTTGTAATTTACCTATTAGACTGCATAGTTCTAACAAGGTAAATACTGTTTGCTGATCTTGAACTTTTAGAATCAATATATAGATAAATAACTGGACATTTAATTATGTTTTCAGAATATTGTTACATTTTTAGAACAGAATGCAAATGCTATTATACTGACATTGTTAATCTAGAAGTTTATCTTTTATTTTTTTTAAGATTTTTTTATTTATTTGTCAGACAGAGAGGAAGGAAGAGAGAGACAGAGAGCAAGCACAAGCAGAGGGAGTGGCAGGCAGAGGGAGAAGTAGGCTCCCCGCCGCGTAGCAAGGAGCCCAATGTGGGACTCGATTCCAGGACTCTGGTGTCATGACCTGAGCCGAAGGCAGATGCTTAACCGACTGAGCCACTCAGATGTCCTGATCTAGAAGTTTAGATGACAGAAATTGTGAAGGAGGAGGGTGGAAATGGAAATCAAAGAAAAGTATAGGAATGCTAATATTAAAATGGAACCTTAAGAGATATAATCGATAGCGATATTAATTAAGGTGTAAGTAGAGCCCCACTTTAAAAAGATAACCAACAAAGAAGTGGGGTGGGAAACCTCTATCAAAGTGTAAGAGAAAGGTGAGAGAATGTTATAAGTGAGCTGAATACTGAGCATAGCCTGCTTCAATGCCCAAATTTGATAAATCAAGAAAAAGTGATCTATGTATAGTATTTACGACAGAGATTGTCAACATACATTTGGCATGACTTCACTGGCCATCTGGTGAAGCCTATGGAACTATTCTCAAAATATTATTTTAAATGCATATAATAAAATATACAGAATTTGTAAAGGAAATATATTGAAATACAAAAATACTAAACAAATGTGTAATATAGCAATAGATATGTTTCTTTAATAATGCATTAAATGATATCTAATTTGGAAGTAGAAATGAGTGTAAACAATATTTCAAGGTCAATTTTGCAACAACTTCATGTCATATAAAAATATTTCTGAAATCTATCACTGATAATGTTACAGTACTGACGATACTACCGTGGATTGTTGCTTATGCTAAATTTCAATTTAGATGTAGCTTTTTTTTTTTCCTATCGAAGCACACAGACTTCCTGAATCCTATTCATCCACTCTAGGTTAAAAATTCCTGATTTAGGGGGCACTGGGTGGCTTAGTCGGCTATACATCTGACTCTTGATCTCAGCTCAGGTCTTGATCTCACAGTGGATCTCATGGTTGTGAGTTCAAGCCCCACACTGGGCTCCAGGCTGGGTGTGGAGCCCACTTAAAAAAAAGAAAATCCTGATTTAGAAATACACAGACAAAATCAAACTAAAATAAAACTGTTTGACCCTGGAAAATGCCACAGGGCATATGGGTACAGGATTGCTGCTTTGTGTTGTTTGATTTTTTTTTTAAATCATATGTATATAAAATTTTGATAACATTTAAAACACTTTACTTAAAATTTAAAATGCACATAACATGTATTAATATATAATTATAATATATAATACATATTAATATATAGTATAGCATTTATGTATATGTATGCATGTGTATATATATGTATATATGTGATATGATATAATATAATTATATCATAATATTGTATTTCTGGGCCATATGTATTTCAAAGCTGATACAATTAATCTAAAAATGAAAAATTCCTAGACCCTTACTTAGCTTGAAATCATTGGCATAGACAGTCCTCAATGCCCCAATAACAGACAAAAAACTATCAAAGGTCATTAAACATCTTGATAATATCAATACAATTAGATGAGATTAGCTGACATGATCAGGGATATTTTTTTTTAAACCCTAGGAAATCCCTTTTCATCAGTAATTGTATTTATTCAATTGTAGGCAGGAAAAGTCATCTGCAGATGAAAGCAGACATTATAGTCTTGGTCAAACCTGAAAAAGCTTCTAGTAAAATAGAATCCAATTGACCTAACATTATTCCTTAATCAAGGCATCTACAATGGCAAGGTAAATAACTTAACAGGAAAATATACCATACCAACATAGGGTTATTGTAAACAGGAATTTGGCAGATAATATGAGAACGACTTTAAATGACACAAATGTGTTCCTATTAATACTAGCAGTAACTGAGATTATGCATGTGAATGTTCTCTGTAGACTGAAAAGACAGGCGCTGGGTGATATTGAAGAGTTTTGGTCTCAGTAATGAGAATAGTAATAACGTCTCTTTAGACATATCCCTTACCCTTTCTGGGTCTGTTTCCTCATGTGAAAAAAAAAATTGAGGAATTATTTTGTAATGATATTTGGTAAACTACCAAACTAAAATTAAACAAAACATTCACATATGATTCTAAAAATTCTGAGTTTAATCTATGATTTAAATTTAGTAGTTTTCTTCTTAGCATTAGACACTAAATGAGCATTTGGTTGTTAGAAAAACTTATTCCTTCAAAAACTAAGAGAGTAAGTACAATTTGGGGAAACTTCCTCTGGGTGTAATGCTCTGTATAACAAATCTAAAATTCCTTAACTTTGATAATGAACAAAAAATTAAATAGAGGTTTCCCGTTTTATATAAAAATCTGCACATCTTTAGAACTATTCACCATCAAACATTGTGAAAAAACATTAAAAAATGAGAGGCAATATATTGAGTATATTGTATACATGACTAACTGATTCACACTTGAGGTTACATATTACTCTACAAATTTTGTAAAATCAATGCAGATTTTAAAAAAATATCTCTGAACTTGGCAAGAATTACACCATAAATGTAATTATGTAAAACCATAATTTATAGAGTACCTCCACTTAACAATCTACTCCACTCAGTTTATCCTACTTTTACCTAAAACAGGTAATAAGATATTGGAGAATATTAAAAATAAATATATTTCCTTTGATTACAAATGATTACTTCATTGAGCTTAGAAGACCTATTTCCCCTTTCATTTTAATGTATTGTTAAAAATAATAAATACAGAAAAAAGTGCACAAGTCGTAGCATCCAGCTCAATATCTCTAACAACTTAATGTATCTGTGAAATCCTGCACCCAGATCAAGAAATAAGACATTACCAGCACCCCAAAGGGTCCTCCCCTTGTATTCCCTTCTCATTACTAATATCCCCAGGATAACAACAATTCTTGCATTATAAACAGCATAGGTCGGCTTATCAATTATTGTACTTCATGTAAGTGGAACCGTATAGTAAATATACTATTTTGGGTTTGACTCATATGGTCATTATTATGTTTGTGAAATTCATATATAGTTGTGTGCAGATGTAGATCACACATTTTCATTACTGTATAGTTTTTCATTTTAAGAATAAACAATACTTTATGCATTTGGTATTCGTTGTGTATTTGGGTAGCTTCTTGATTATGAACAGTGCTACTCTGAATATTCTAATACATATCTTTTGGTGAATATATGTATGCATATCTGCTGGGTACATACTCGGAAGTGGAAATGGAGTTACAGGTATTCATTTATATGTTCAACATTAGTAGATACGGCACAACAGTTTCTTAAGTGGTTATGCCAATTTACATTTTCACCAGCAGTATAGCAGAGCTCCAGTTTCTCTGTATCCTCACCAACACTTTTTTTTTCTGTTTAAATAGTCTATTGCTTTTAATTCAGTAAATATTCATTGAGTACTTACTAAATGTTAGACACTTTACATTGGCTACTTTTCTAAATACTGTAAGTGATAAAGATCTAGAGAGCAAAAATTCTTCTGTTATCCAAAATACATGTTCAAACTACCATTTCAAAACTGCCCAACTCTGCATCATCTAACTAAAAAAAACATGCAAAATTGATTTTATTTGGAGAAAGAAAAGGAACCATGGCAAGGCCTTCAAAAATAGAGGGTTTAATATCTCTTATCCTAGGTAATATCATAAAGTCTACCTACCTATTAGCCACCTTAAGACTAAATAAAGAGACCATATATTTAATTGAGAGCAATAGAGATGCAATATATCTATGTTTCCCTGGTGGCAGAACACTTACATGGATGCTTTTTTGAGGTTAAGTGCTCTCCAGTTTCCCGGGGTCCCCATTATCCCCAATTATCCCCAACATGAGATCTGGTCCCAGAAGAGAACTGAGCACCAACTAGGCAAATTTGGGGATAGCTGAATTCTTACCTTGGGCCCAATAAACTTATTGCTTTACCTTCCTTAGTCTGCGTTTAAATGCTTACAAAACAGACAATTTTGTGGCATCAGCATTTCATAACAAGCTATCAGGGGCTTAGAAAATGGCTCCAAATAATACAATTTTTTTAAAGATTTTATTTATTTATTTGTCAGAGAGAGAGAACACAAGCTGGCAGGGGGGTGGGGGCGGCAGGCAGAGGGAGAAGCAGGCTTCCCACTGAGCAAGGAGCCTGATGTGGGGCTCGATCCCAGGACCCTGGGATCTTGACCTGAGCTGAAGGCAGATGCTTAACTGACTGAGCCACCCAGGTGCCCCGATAATATAATTTTTTTATGACTACTGACAATAACCACAGATCCATGAATACATCAAAACATAGGGAAGGACTTGAAGTATAGGTCAAGCAGGACACTGGAGTTGGGGTTCTGGGTATCTCCCCTCAGATAGAAGTTTCTTCTTCACTTTTAAGAGTCACAAAATTCTAAACTGCTCAACAGTGGGTCAGAAGTACCTGTACAAGGGCGCCTGGGTGGCTCAGTTGGTTAAGCGACTGCCTTCGGCTCAGGTCATGATCCTGGAGTCCAGAGATCGAGTCCCGCATCGGGCTCCCTGCTCAGCGGGGAGTCTGCTTCTCCCTCTGACCCTCTTCCCTCTCGTGCTCTCTATCTCTCATTCTCTCTCTCTCAAATAAATAAATAAATAAATAAATCTAAAAAAAAAAAAAAAAGAAGTACCTGTACAAGATCAACGTCTAATTCATTAAGAAGAGGAAGGTTGTGATTCAAGATGAACTGCCATCACAGTTTAAAGCATATTATCACTCCAAGAACAGCAGTCCCTTCATAGAAGGTTATATGTCCCTTTCAATATTTTGCCCACAAGACAAAAGTGAACAACAAGATCAGAATATTTAAAGGTAATCTATATCCTAAAAATATACCAGAATAGGAGAAATAAGATATTAGGCTACTCCGTAAAATGAATGTCACTCTACTGGATATTTAGCTTACATTATAAGGCATTATATTATTATATTATTATTCCCCCTGGAATAGCTCAGTGACCTAAACTATCATATCCTTGTTTTGTTCCCATTTCTTGCCTGAAAAATATGGAAAAGAAAGTTTCTTACAAGCAATTTCTGTAAGTGAATTAGAGGTCAGCAGAACATAACTCTACACAAAAAGTGGTTGAAGGGCACAATGTGATGTTAACTTGAACTAATGTGATGCTTACTTAAGGAGCTGAGAAACTGCTGTTGGGCTGTGAAGCCATTAGAGGCAAGTTCAATGTCAAGCAAGGTGAGAGGTTAAGCGGAAATCTCACCAACAAAGGCCAAGATCTGACCAGCAAGTTTTCATCAAAATCATTATAGAAAAGAGAGCAGAGCGGTCACGACAGGCTCTTCCACTGACCATGCACCTCATCCAGCCTCCCTCAGGCGTGTGGACAACTGCATACCCCTCCAGGCATCATCTGCAGAGCAACTTCCTCAGTGTCCATTCCTTCTGATCCTCTAGCGTCCTGAGGGATGTCTCCTTTGTTTCTTCGTTGAAAGGAAGTACATGTATAGAAAAGCCTCTATCCACCAGTGACGATTAAAATAAACAAATAATTCAAAAGAGCAGATAATACCACAAAATGTGTCATGATATCTCCGAAATAGATATAATTAGAAAACATTTTCTTTCCTTTTTAAATTCCCTGAATTACATGGGTTTATACATACTAACTAGTGGCATAAAAAGTCCTTCTCTAAGGTATTTACAGGCAAGTTTTCATGGAAAAGCAACTTCAACTTAGGCCTTCCACAAACCCCTACCCTTCCTTAAAGCTTACTCACAGGCCATTTTTTATCACCCAACCATCAAATAATTGGTTAATTTATCTAAGACATTATAAGGAAATTGCATATGCTGTAGGAAGTTATGGAGTATATCTCAAAGCAATATAAATTACAATAAGATATACACCTTTCTTATTCCTCGTACCAACATTAGATTCAATCAGGAGTTGACTATAAATCATTTTGGCATAAATATCAGGTGCCTTCCACACACAGAGAAATAGTTATGATTGCGTGTACCAAAACAAACTGCGTATCATTTCTGACACGGAGAATATGAAGATTTTTTTCTAAAATAACCTCAGCCCACTGAGGACCAGGGTTGAGCAGCTGGCCCTCCCAACTGGGTAAACAACCCTGTCCCCTCTCATTCATCCAGTGTACCTCCAGAAGCTGCACGTTAAGTTCCAGAGTCTCACCTTTGCCCAAAAGAATAGTACCAACCTTCTTGTGATAAAAAATTGATACCCAATTACATTGATTTTAAAAATGCAATCAAATGGCTGGTAAAATACTTGTGTGAAGCTTCATTTTTAAAAGAAATCTAGAACAGTAATAGACTCATGTTGAATACTGTATGCTATTTTTTAAATTTAATTTTTGACAAAAGTATCTCTATCCTCCCCTGGTCTCCCCTGCTGTCCTGATCTACTTTGTACTTGTGCTTCTCCGCCCACATAATAATCTTTCATAATGTGTCTGCTCAGCAGCAAACCATTCTTATTGGCTAATGCAGATTTTAAAGTAAGTAGAAAAATTTTGCTTTGTACCTACTGCACAGAAATTACTTGGAAACCAGAATCACACAATGCATACAACAGGTCTGTTCTAACAACAGCCCCAGGACATCTGGAGTCTGGCTTTTCCTGACAAAACCATTCACTGATTAGTTAACAGAAGAAGGTGAAAGTCAAAACTCCCGAGACACTTCAGTAATTCCTCCGGCAAAAAGAACAATCTGAGATTGCAGGCCTCATTGAAAATAGCATATATTAAAATCACTTTTCGTTATGCAAATATTCTCCTATAAATCACTTGCGGAATATTATAGAAAAAAAAAAGAGAAAAGAAATGGATTTTGGATGGTTCCCCAGGACTGCAGCATAACACAAATTTGGTCTTACTTAGAGAGGAATTAGGGTCCAGTGAGCTACATTCACCAATGGTCTCCATTGGAGACTAATGGACTAATTGGAATAAAATATTTCTCAAAGATGGCCACTATCTTTTCTAAGTCTAAAAGGGGTTATTCAGCCTTTATTATAATTTAGTCATTCAGCATATAAGAAATGAAGAATAACCATAAAAACACGATGGTAGTATTTGGGACACATATTCAGATATACTCGTATGTGTAAAACAGGGTTTTGTTTTCCTCCACATTCCATTCTGAATAATGCAGTGATATCATAGATTTCCTCAAACTCTAAGCACAAAGCGAATCTCTGTGAAAGTAAGATGAGAGACATTTTCTGATGATTATAAATATAGCTAACTTTTCTAAAAGAGAGAATAATGAATTACATTAAAATTAGATTGACTTTTAATCCTGGGTCAAAAATATATAAAAACGCTTATTTTTAATGCAAACACAATTCCCCATTGTAAAATTTCTATGAATTTATTATACAGGTCAAACTTTCCTAAAGGAGGAATCTCAGAGCAATTCCACAAGGGACACAAAGAGTTTGAAGACATCGACAGAGGCCCCAGTACATCACTGGTGTTTCCTCAGTACCTTTCTTCTCCCCCATCTCTTTTTCCCTGAATCCCAATCACTCCCACTTTGAAATGCCTTTTCCTTCCCCTTTTTTCCCTTTCCCTCAGGAATAGTGCAAGGTACAAAACATTTATCCAGTCATTCAGCAAATAGTTATTGAGCACCTACGAAATCTGTAGCAGCATAACTCTATCACATGTGATCTAATGTCATGCCTCCCAATCACTGCAGGCAACTCTCTGCCCTTCTGGCTTCCCCACTCTCTTTGACCATGATCCCTAAGAAGTAATAAAAAGAAAACTCAGGGAACGTTTTTAAATTGTCTCCGTGTAATCTAATAGAAGTGTTGAGGTTGAAATAATATTCATTTTCAATGCATATACTTAACCTCCTCCACCCCTTCCTCCTTCAGCATTTAAACAAACTCAAGTCTCTTTCATCTTAAAAACATAAAATCAAAAAGAAAAAAAAAAAACCTTTCACTAGACATCGCTTTACTTCCAAAGAGAGATAGGTCTGGAACTTTCTTTTTTTTGACATTCCCTCACTTTTTACTCTCTTTCCCACTCACACCATCTTGGTTTCTGCACCGCCATTCTTCCAAGACTGCTGGTACTAGATCTCCTGTGACCAACGTGCTGCTGAATGCAAGAGGTACTTTGAGGTCCACACATTGCTTGACATCTCAGGAGTACTTCAACTTGGATGGCCACTTCCTTCTTTTTCCACTCCCTAGGCTTTCAGGACACCCCACTTTACAGGTGTTTTTTCTGTCTTTCAAACATCTTTCCAAACCCCTTTTCCTCCTCAGCCCTCATCTTAAATGTTGGAGTTCCTCAGAGCTGTGTTCCAGGCCCTCTCTGGATTCACTATACAATCACACCCATTCCCATATTTTAAATCCCTGCCTACATACCAATGCCTTCAAAATCTGTATCTCCTTCCGGACCCTTCTAACACCCTCCAAATACACAAATATCTACTTGACATCTCCAGTGGAGGCCTCTCAGAAGATACAAAATCAATGTGTTCAAAACTGCACTCATTCATTTGGGTTGCCCCTTCCAGCACTCCTTATTTCAGTAAGGGTGCCACAGAGCACCCTGCTGCTCAAGGGGGAAAAAACAAAACAAAACAGGTAATCATCCTTATTCCTCTTCTCACTTCACCTCTCCCCCACCTAACTAACAAATCACTACATCCATGAGTTAGAGACCTAGCAGAGTCTCCATGGCTTAGGCTTTATTTGGCCCTTCTCTGCATGGCCACAACCACCATCCCATTCAGCTCAGCAGCATCTTTTGTTTGGACTGATGAAAGAGGCTACAGAAATACTTTTTTTTTTTTTTTTTTTTTTAAGATTTTAAGAGAGAGAGAGAGCTAGAGAAAGCATGAGCAGGGTAGAGAGGCAGATGGCGAGGGAGAGGCAGGCTTCCCTGCTGAGCAGGGAGCCCAATGCAGGGCTCAATCTCAGGACCCTGGGATCCTGACCTAAGCTGAAGGCAGGATGCTATTGAAATAGGGTAGCAAGGAAGAACTCTCTAAACTTGACATTTTAGCAGAGGCCTAAAGGATGAAAAGACACCATACATGGGGGTGGGGATGGGGAAACGGAGAGTTCTACACAGCAGGAACAGTGTCTGCAAAGGCCCTGATATGGGGACAGCCTTCGTACATGTTCCCCAAACTGAAGGGTCGTGTGATGTAAACTTCGTAAATGAGAGGTTAGTGGCTCAAGTTGAAGTTAAAAGAGTTAAGCAGAAGCCATATTTTGCAGGACCTTATTGGCCAAGGCAAAGAATTTGGATTTAATTCCAGTAACAATGAGAAGCCATTGGAGGGCTTCAGACAGGGGAATACTATGGTATGATTATAATATGACCTGACTTATATTTTTAAGGGGTCCCTTGGACTGCTGTTGAGGAACAGATTTGTGAAAGAGCAGTGAGCTAGGAAGCAGAGTGACCAGGTGGGAAACTATTGCTAGAATCCAGAAGAAAAATGGTGAAATAGGAAGGCAGCAATGGAGAGAGAACAGAGGAGAGAGCTTCCATATTTCTTTCAGATACGATCTGCAAATAGAAACATTGGGATTTACCGATAGATTTAAACACAATTATGAATATTTACAAGAACATCTGACTACTATTAATCTATACAAACATTCAGTCATGACTTAACTTCACATTGTGATTATAATGGTTATAATCAGTTGGATGGATTATACTAATTTAAAGCAAGGAATAATTTAGAGAAAATATTGAAAACACATCCATAATGAAGGTTCTTTTTTTAAATTTTTTATTGTTATGTTAATCACCATACATTACATCATTAGTTTTTGATGTAGTGTTCCATGAGTCATTGTTTGTGCATAACACCCAGTGCTCCACGCAGAACGTGCCCTCTTTAATAGCCATCACCAGGCTAACCCATCCCCCCACCCCCCTCCCCTCTAGAACCCTCAGTTTGTTTTTCAGAGTCCATCGTCTCTCATGGTTCGTCTCCCCCTCTGACTTACTCCCCTTCATTCTTCCCCTCCTGCTATCTTCTTCTTTTTCTTTTTTCTTAACATATATTGTATTATTTGCTTCAGAGGTACAGATCTGTGATTCAACAGTCTTGCACAATTCACAGCGCTCACCATAGCACGTACCCTACCCAATGTCTATCACCCAGCCACCCCAATAATGAAGGTTCTTTTGAAGGAATGTTAAACACCTTTTCAGTTGAATAGTCCCTTTTAGTCATTAGCAAGCATATTAAGAGCTTTAGTCTATATCTGTTAAAAACAAGTTCAGTACAATAGAAATACCATTTTTGTCATGACTAATGTATTTCTAATTTTTTTAATGGGATGCCGTAGACTTTGTTAACTAAACATTTCATTGGCCCAGCATGCTATCCTATTCCTTGTCTGATAAAAACATACCCCCTTCTTTGAGGGTATTCATCTCCTATCCTTGTGGTTTGAGTGTGCACAGGGCCTGTATCTGGACCTTACCTGATCTTACTGGCCACAAAAAAAATTGTACAGGGATGGGTATGTATCCAAATCAAGCATTCTCTGGATTTTTTTTTTTTTTTTTTTGAATTGCACAGAGAGGATGGCTCTTTCTTCTCGATGGAGAGCTGCAACTGTCACTGTGGGAGAAGCCTGAGTTCAGCCTGAGTCCTAGTAACAAATTAAGGCAGAATACACTAGAAGATAATAGAAAAGAAGTAGAGCAAAACAGAGATTCTAAAATCAAGCTAGTTTAAGTTAGTCTAAGTTGAGTTTCTTTCACTACAACTGAAAGAGTCCTAACTTATAGGAAAGGATATAAATTTAATAAAGAGAATCCAAAAGATATTGGGTGAAAATTTTAAACGTTGGAGTCAGAGTTTAAAAAGGTTGAAAAGGTAATAGCAGAGTTTTAGGTTTTTGTTTATTCGTTTTATTTTGTTTTAGAGCAGAATTCTATATATTTATTTTTACATCATTCTAAAATGCCCATGGTAAAAATTCCAAAAAAAATGGCTATGTGTGTTTATGTGTATGCATGTGTGCATGTGTGCATGTGTGTGTGTGTTTAAGACTGCATATGTACAGCATATATCTGGAAGGCTTCTCAAGAAACTGTGAATAGTGCTTGCCTCTGGGAGAGGCAAGAAAACAAAGGGATAGGAGTGAGAGAGAAAACCATGGGATGTGTTAGAAATATAACGTAGGAACAAAGAAGTCAGATCTGAAACAGAGTATTTGTGAAAAATGTATAACATACATTCAGATGCTTCAATAAAATGACTACATAAATGATTATTGAAGAAAACTGCCAGTCTAGGGTAAATATGTGTGTGGCCACTATGTCTCTGAAAGTTTTAGCTTTAATGAGAAAGATAGACATTGGGAGAGAGAACATGAAAGGCTAAGACCAACCTGCTTATCTGAATAAAAGAGAGGGCAGATGGTAAAAAACCATGTTCTTATAAAAATCATGTTCTAATTAATCTGAATCTGCTCCAATCTGCTGGACTTCAGAATTTAAAAATTTTAACTTACTCATATGTGGATATTTCGTTTGAATTGATGAAGTTTAATTAAAGATGGTCTGCTAGGAAGGGCAGCAAAAAAAAAAAAAAGTATGTATTTTCCTAGACCAATGAGTGTGTGTGTGTGTGTGTGTGTGTGTGTGTGTGTGTGTGTGTGTTTTAAGATTTTATTTATTTATTTATTTATTTGACAGAGAGAAACACAGGAAGAGAGGGAACACAAGCAGGGGAAGTGGGAGAGGGAGAAGCAGGCTTCATGCCAAGCAGGGAGCCCAATGCGGGGCTCAATCCCAGGACCCTGGGATCATGACCTGAGTCGAAGGCAGACGCTTAACGACTGAGCCACCCAGGAGCCCCAACCAATGAGTGCATTAATAGGCGTGACAGAAAAGTAAAAAAAGAGAAAGTGAGCTCAGCACACTTCCTGGATCCTCAAGAAGAACAGGTAGGAGGCAGGGGCTGCAGTTGTCTTAGGAACCCACAACACTGACCAGTGCCGTCTCCTTGCTTTTGATTGACCCCTTTCTTGTAGACATTTCTCTTCTTCCTCTACATACTCTGCGGGGGCAAATGTGCTCAACTCCTGGCTTTCTTCAACTAGTACCTATACCTCAAAGACAACCAAACGTATGCCGAATATATATATTATATTCAACTCTCATTCCAAATGCCAGCTCCATATTTTTCCCACTCTTTAGGTGTCCCAAACCACTAACATCTAACATATCCACAAGTGACTCATTGTTTTTCATTCCTCAAACCTATACCTCCTTCTGATCCCCAGTTAAATTATCACCATTCACCTAATTATCTAAACTAGGAATCTCCAAATTGTGCTCAAAAATCCATCATTCAAGATTCAACTCCAATGATATTGTCTCTGAAAACTTTTATCAACCTCCTCAGAGTTATTAACCTTTCTGGGTACATCTGTAGTATTTTTTAACTGTCTTTATTACAGCATTTATAACACTGTGTTGCATGGTTTTATTTGTGTGACATTCTTTGACATTACACTGGGAGTTTCTAGAGGGCAAGAGAGCTATCTGATGCATTTTCCAAGACCCAGAATCTAGTGCTATATTTACCATATAAGTAAAAGCTTAGTTATTGTTCATTGAATTTATTTATACCACTTGATTCCATTTCACAAAGTAAGAGTAATCCATTTTATATTGAAATGCATTACTAAACTAACATTTTAAATATGCAGCATTAACTTTACATATATTTATAATCTCACTGTAAGAATACGCAGAAGATGAAAATGTACAACAGAAGTGAATATCAGGTGGATGATTTTAGATCTGCAGCTGCTATTATTTATACTTTAAGAGTTATGAAGTATGTGAGTAATGGTGTATAGTATAAATTCATGCGATTGCCATGTGTAGGATATGTGAGAAAAAGAGAGGGAGAGGGAGTGGTACACATCTGTGTTATTAAAACTGTGTCTATGTTTAAAATGAGTATTTTCAGACTTAACAGGATCACTGGGTACAAAACCAATACCTCCACATATTGTCTACACTGAACTAGATTCTCAGTATTTTTTCTTTATTTTTTTCCCCTCTTAGTGAAGCTAATTCAGGTTCACTCAAGTCCTAAAGGACCTTCAGGGAGCACATTTTGTTATCATTTTATTAATAATTTAAAGAAGCTTGTTTGCTCTACCATCCTGTCAAGTTCCCCTTCCTAGCTCTCTCCAACACCCAAAGCTAAGAAAAAAAAAGTTCCATTCAGTTATATCCAACAAACATGTATGGATCACACATATCCTGAAGCATTCTGCTATGGGCCAGGATGCAGACATGGCAGATTCGGACAACACCCATTCCCAAATAGCTTTCAATGAAGCAAAGTTAAAAGTTCATAATAAAATGTTTTAAACTTTCTAATCTTACCATGTGTACCCAGTGTGCAATCCAGTCAGTAAATCGTCGGCCACAGAGCAAAGTTTTCCAACAGGATGACTAACTTGTTTTTATTTTTTTTTAATGTTTGATATCTTTTACAAAAACAAAAATTTTCTTACGTTAGAGAAATAATTATATGCATGATTAATTTTTTTTTGCCTTTCATGTCCTGCTCTGGAAGTTAGTACCAGAATAATAAATGTCCATTAGTGCTCATGTGAAGTGAAAAACAAGGAAAAGACAAGGGGTTAGGGCTCTTATAGTTAAGTTACCCAGGAGGAAACTGCATCAGGAATATTTATATACATGGGCTGGAATTTTAAGAATCAGTCCTAGGAAGACAAATTTATACAAAAGTTATATACTGTGAAGTGACTGCCACAATAAGCTTAGTTAATATCCATTATCACATACTTACAGTTTTGTTTTGTTTTTCTCTTATGATGAGAACTTTTAAGATTCACTTTCTTGGTAACTTTCAAATACACAATACAGTATTGTTAACTATACCCATAAGAAATTGTATAAGTTATATAAGAAATCATTCTTTAAGTGAGCATTTTAACATGCTCTCAATGTAAAAATCAACTCCAAATATTTTAATTCATTTTAAAATCAAACAAGCAAAATCAACAACAATATAATCACAGCCAAATGATGATGGGAAAAGTTATAGAAGTCATAGGCTGACTTTTAAATCCTGACATTCTTAAAAATAGGATCAAGACACTCCACAGGAGAGGACAGGAAGAAAGGAAAGGAGAGGCTGTGGCCTTACACGTGCACCTATCCCGCATCTCCCTGGAAAGCTGGTCCATGCCCAGAGAAGACTGTCCACAGTACTCTCAGTCCACCACATTAGGAGACTGGAATCCCTGTCGGTGAAAAATAAAATCTACCTAACAAGAGCGATACTAGCAGACAAGATGATATGCTCTCTGATTGTACAAATTTTAATATCTCTCTAATTTTCCAATACCGCAATAAAAATAAAAATAGAAAACACTGACTGGCATCCTGGCTTCCTGCTCTGCTTTAATAAGAATCTAATGCAGAAATGCAGAAAGTTACCGAGGAGATTCTGGGTCTTGCTACTGTGAGCAAGTAGATCACTCAGGACGTGTCACTCCCTGGAGAAAGAGTCGCATGCACAGCTTTAAAAAGTCATGAAGGAAAGTCCAGAGTTGTTCCCTTTCACCCAGGGTAATTGCTTTATGAACGAAGCTACCTGCCCTGGCGCCTTTCCTCGATGTCAAAAGCATCGGGAACATCCTCTGTATTTAAGAAGGATAAAGAGAGATGACTGTGGTGTGAAATCAGGGGGAGTGAGGACTGCCTTCCCCTTTTAAGAGCAGCATCAATTAAACCCAGGGGAGGCGGGTACAGTTTACTAGTTAATTAGTCCAGGGATGAGGTTCTTTCATGTGTAATTCAGAACAGGAACACCTGGTGTGCGGCTCTTCAAAGGACAAGGGCGGGGGGCAGGGAAGCCAAACAATGCAGGAGAGGTCACACCAGAAAGCAAGAGCACAGGAACAAAAACTGTTTCTCTCTGACCTTCACCCTGCTGTAAATAAAATGAGATTCCTGAGGGTCCCTCCCTCATCAGTCCGGGGAGAACAAACAGCTTCTGGCCCACTTGGGGAGTTCTAAAAAGACATGGTGTTAACTAATTGTTTTATAACCCAATTAAAAAGAAAACAGAGAGCCAGAGAAATGCAAATAGGGATATAATGATTATAATCACATTCTGATATACAGCACACACCAAAACTATTGGCATGCTCTTCCTCTGTTGTGTGACCAGGGCTGCCCATGGAACGTTCAACAAAATTAGGAAGGGACGCTTCTACTAGAGGACAAATTACCTTGTTCTGTTGAATCAGAAATTGAGCAGTTTGCTAATGGAACACCTCTCGTTGTGAATTCTAAAATGGTGAGGTCATTTTTTTTTTTAAATTGTTGCTTCTAAACCTTCTGGTTGTAGACAGGTTGATAAATGCAGGTGAAGAAACATTAATGTTTAAATTGAGCCAAATAATACATGATTTCAGCTGTGGTGTCCCTTTAAAGAAAAAATAATAAATTTTTAGAGTTTTTATTAGTGGGTTCATTCAGAAGGAATGAGGGAAAGTACCTGGAATGGATGGAATCTGGTACCTTTTAAAAACCTCCACCATGAGAAATTCTACAACAGAGAACACAGTGTCTGAAGATACCATGAAAAAAGGCTGCCATAAAGAGTTTTAACGTAATTTTAAAGATTGCAGGTTCAGAAGAAAATGGCTTAACAATTTCTAGCTTTAGTTATACTTGTTTCTGCTCTAGGGAAAACTTTAATAAAAGCAGTTTCACACCCCACTTTGTGTGTGCGTGTTGGGGGTGGGGATATGTGTTTATTTTCTACACTCACACAAACACACTTACAAAACCAGGCTTCAGATCCATCAAATCAAAGACATTTGGGAGACAGAGAAGTGGACAAGAAAGTGAAGAAATTGTAAAAATGTTCTTAGCACATCTCTGCAGCTCTGTATCTATACTACGAATGAACAGTTAGCCAGAGACAGGAGAGTTGAATAAAAACACAGAATTATCTGGTGGCTCAAGGAAAAGAAAGTCACTAAAAGAGACAGTAAAAATAAGTGTAGACAACTGACTTGTTACTTACATGAGTATAAGGATTCTCTTTTAAACTGCTGAGCGCATGGAAAATAATGTCTTCCCAACTATTCAAAATCATTAGTTTCAGGTTCTAGTTATTTAAGTAATAATCCAGAAAAAGAAAAGTATCTTTCCTCCATATTTTTTTTAAATTCACTAATTTATTGGTTAAGGGTCAAAATCTGTCCTGGAAAGAAAGAGTGAAAATTGGCTTAGATTGAAAAGAAGAGAAAGCAGTCTTGTCATGAGTCAGGCTAGGAGGACAGACACAGAAAAAGCCAAACACTAAAAACAGAAAACACAGTTTCTTCCAAGGCCATGCAGCCATTGCAAAATGTCAAAAGGACCCTCTCATTTTTATCAATGTCACTCCAGGCCCACTTTGTTAGTTTTATTTCTCATCAGTAATACTCAATTACTGCTAAACTGCACCCGTCGAAACTATAATGGCATCCAATCTCTAGTTAATTCCCACTTCTAATCCTACCTCAGAAACAGCAACCAATCCAAAACTGACCCCTCCGTCTCTTAGAATCTCCTCAAAATCCCCAACCTCAAATTTTTTTCTCTCCTAGCTCTTGTCAGAGGAATTCCCTGGTTCTTTGGCATCCCCTTCCTCACTACAAGTCTGTAAGTATGATCTTATCAAACTACAGGCTTGTTCCTGGTGGTTCTGGTTGATTAGGCTTTTACACATTCAGTTAACAATCACTGAGGATCCACGAAATGAAGGGATGGATGTTCTAGGAAAGATAAATGAAAATAAGTAGAGTATCCCTTGCTTTTCTGAGGTCCTGCTATGTTGGAGAGATAAGACAGATATATAAATAATGGAAATAAATACCACATATAATAATTGCAACCAAATAGGTATGAACAAAGTATTCTGGATGGTCACAGGACAGAAGGATGGCTGTCAGGATGGGACCTGAGAATGCTTACAGGGAAAGTAGCATATGGCCCAGATAGTAAAAGAGATTTCACTGAGGTCTGGGGGCAGGCAGTCCAAGTAGAAGGGAAAGCAAGAAACTCATGTAGAGACTGGGAAGACCAGTGTGTTCAGGGAATGACAGCTGACTTCACTTAGAACACAAAGTATGCACGTGAAATTACTGGAAGTCAGCCTGAAATCTGAGACTAAAAGAGATGTGTTTGGTAGATAATACAAAACCACTAAAGGTTTCTGAAAAAGCAATAGCTCCATGAGAGGTATACTTTGCAATGATTCGCCCTATAATGTTACGAGACATTGGAAAGTATTACAGAAAAAAGTATGCATTGTTAAAACAGTCAGGCAGACACTCCCCCCACCCCCCCGAGGGGATTAGGAAATAGAACAAGAAACTACAATGGCACAACGGGGTTTTGCAGGAGGGGAGAGAGATTGGGTTTAACTCTGAATCCAAAAAGGAGAAGTGGGAATTTATAGCCAAGGAGCAGAGTGAGTGTGGGTCAGTGGGTGAAAAATTAGTATGAGGAAATGTCAGGAGTAAGGAGAGATTTCCTTAGAGAGAAGCCAACCTAACAGGATACTTGCGGAAGGCAGGTTGGCGTGATCAGACAACACCTGAAGGGTGGCAGAAGATGAAGAGCCTCGTCAGATATCAGGTGGGGAGGGGGCGATCAGATACTGAGGAAGGGGGATTCTGGCTCAACTAACTTACCAAGATTCTTGCTAAAACTGGGCAATTCAGAGGTAAACATGGAAGCCCAAAAGTGCAGTTGAGAAGAGAGGAGCTTGACTACAGTTTGGTCAAGGAGAGACTGTCAAAAGACAGAGGCTATTTTAAGTCACTCTGATAGGAGTTAACCAGGGTTCAAAGTAAAATGGTAAAAACAGGGATAGAAAGGAACCAAGCATCTGAGAGAGACACTAAAGGCAAAGCATCAAGTTAGTGGTGGCAGATAGGAGGCCCAAAGCAAGACAGAGGAGTCAGGGAGGGCTGTGGTGTGCAGCCTGGGTCCCCCCTGAGACTTATGGAACCCTTAAAGGAAGAGGGGACAGACATCTGGCAGGGAGATGAGGCACTGGACGAGTCCTGGGTTTACATTCCATCACATTCCACAGCAGTCCAAATTCCTAGTCTCTCTCCCATCCATTTTAATCACTATCCTGAAGAGAGTGAGCAACTAAACAAAGTGAGTATTTTATGGCAAAATGTGGGTTTAAGTATTACTTTCAGTCATTACTTGCGATGTGAACTTGGCAATTATTTAACTTCTCTAGCCCCAAACCTCTTCTTGTGTGCAAAGGGAATTAAATAATATCTGTCTAATAGAGATAGTGAGATGATTAAATCAGCCAGGATGTGGTGTGCCTGACCAAGCACTGACAGTGTTTCAGCGGGATTCAGCCCTGGACGGGGTGGGGGAGGGCAGTTGGGGCAGGGGTGGAGTGGACAGTTTTGCATGTTCAAGGCTTCTTTCTGGCCCTCTACAAGCATAGCAAAAAGGCATGACTCTCCATACCTATGAGTGCCTCAGTAGGTTAAGCATCTGCCTTTGCTTCAGGTCATGCCAGGGTCCTGGGATCAAGCCCCACGTGGGGCTCCTTGCTCATTGGGGAGTCTGCTTCTCCTTCTCCCTCTGCCCCTCTCCCGTTTGTGCTCTCTCTCTCTCTCTCAAATAAATAAACAAAAAATCTTTAAAAAAAAAAAGCCACTTTAAAACCAAATTCCCATTTTGGAAAGGACTCTTGCTTCTACTTCTAAAGTTTTCTGTCTGTTTGGGGTTGTTTTTAAATGTGCATGTTATCTGATATGTTCAGTCTGGATTGAAGGCCTTTAATTTGTTACTCTACCTCAAATAAATTAGAGTTTTAATAAGTCTATTAGGCTGTAAAAATTCTTTCAGATCTGTTCTCACTCAAAATCTTGCACTACACTTCAAAAATATCATTCACTCCTAAACAGGGCTCGTAAAGGTCTGGAACTTTAAAGTAGCTGGGTCTTTTAAGAACAGATAAGAATGAAGTGCACTCTTTACATTTCAAAGTAATATTCCAGTTTCCAAAACCCAGCTTCTTTTTATGGGTTTGCAGTGCACAGAAAAAAAGTTATTTTATTAAATAAACACCCAAATAAGTGCACTCATTATTGACAATTATAAGTGGCATATGTAGTCTAATAAAGTAAAATAGCATATCTATGCGGGTACCTTCTCTCCTGAGATTTTGCTGTACCTGTGGTGAGAAGTGCAGTAGGAGGGGAAGGAGGCAAGGTTGGAGGAGTCTGATAGCAATCTCCATTCACAGAGTTGCATAACCCTGTTCTAGAGCTTTCTAACATTTGCCTTGACATCATGTGCCATTTTCCAACTTACAATTATTTTTTCATCTTAGGTCACAATGAATAAGAACACACGAAAGCTCTCTAGAGAGAATCGGTGAAAAGAAAATGCATAAATGTAAAACGTATAAAGTTCAAAGTTGTCTTCACCCAGGATCGTGATTCTGTTGTGCCTTTTAACGAGATAAGATCAAATCCACCACCAACTACGGAGACGAAGCATCTCTTGGATTAGAACGGCTCTGCTGCTGAGCAGTCTAAGATGGAAAATAAAGAAGCTGGTAGCTAATAGAACTTAAAGGAACACACGTGTGGTGCATTACAATGACCTGGCTGTAAGCTTGGCTGGACTCTAGCCTTCACATGCCAAAGGCTTCATACTATTTTGGAGGCCGCTCGTGGATAGAACTCTGATTTACATCTCGTCCTTAAATATAAACTTTTAGCAAAATCTTGCCACTTAAAACAATGTCAGAGTAAGTTTCAGTATACCAACTGAGGGAACAGAGGCATTACCCACTTGTTTATCCCTGTGTTCTGTAGCAGAAGTACCAAAGCAAAAAAAGGAAATGTGCTTGCTTTTGACAATTGAATTTTTCTCATGTTCATCTGCTAACACTTTCTTACATTGTAAGTTTGCATTTATTTTGCAAGGACTATATTGATCCTACACACAGAGATGACACCACTCTCCTCCAGGCTGGCCTGTCAATCAGTGTACCATCTCTTCACATACAACATGTTCCATATTTTCTTTGCTAACATAGCCAGTGGTGTTTTGGTTTAGTTGTGCGTTAAATTAATCCTACATGTTCATGAACACTTAAACATCAAATCTAAAGATTAGGAAGCAAGGAGGCATTTATTATAGAAGCACCTGTGTGTGTGCAAGGTTGAGGCGGGGTAACAGGTTTGCAGGACAGGTAAGAAAACACGTATTTTCCTTTTAAAGATATTTAGTCTTAAAGATACAGGTCTAACATTCCACTCTTATGAAACAACCTATTCTGGGCACCTGCAGGTGAAGGAGCAGATAATAAGAGGTACACTTCAGAGACATAAAAATTTTTCACTTCAATTTCAACTACGTTCATCTCCAGGATCATCCTGGAGATACTCCCCCTATTTAAAAAAAAAAAAAAAAAATTGCTGTAGGATGTTCCAGCTATTGCAACTCTGTGTGTGTCCCAGGCAACATAATAGATTATACCTCGACTCCTTAAAAAGCACCCTGATAATATGCAAGG
This sequence comes from Eumetopias jubatus, assembly GCF_037043125.1. Lineage (NCBI taxonomy): Eukaryota > Metazoa > Chordata > Mammalia > Carnivora > Otariidae > Eumetopias > Eumetopias jubatus. Next base: position 60,261,697 of record NW_028274814.1, read on the forward strand.
CTAAAATGTCAGAAGCTATTAGAAACTCTCAGATGCACAATATATCTCCATCCCTGAGTTTTCCCCTTACACTGCGAAACACCAGACAACAGGCATGCAAACTGCTCAGCTGCAACTGTTCCAAGTCGAATAATTACAACTTGTCAGAAAGAATTAATTTTCCCATTTCTCATAAAGATGTGTAAAAATTACCATGTTATTATACACTGACACTCTCTGGAGGCAGACACAAAATTTAATTTTGAATTCTTTCCGCATATTAAATTAAATCCATAAATAAGAGTTTAGGCATTCACTCGGAAGCATATGTTCATTGGGAGCGAAAGCCAACACGAGCCCGGCTGTAATGGCTGTTGTAATGTTTTAATAGCTCGCTTCTTCTAAGCACCAATAAATTTACATGATCATAACAGTCGTGGGCATACAAGAAGCCCATTACTGTCTGGGCACAGGCAGCAGTGTTAACAGGATGGAAAAATGGAAAAAGGAAAAAAACTCTTAAATAAAATTAGGCAACTGCA